>NC_091958.1:15381562-15546562 GCF_031021105.1 Erythrolamprus reginae | reverse complement strand
TTCTAATCTCCGAGGGGAGTTGGTTCCAGAGGACTGGGGCCGCCACAGAGAAGACTCTTCTCCTGGGGCCCTCCAAATGACATTGTTTAGTCGACGGGACCCGGAGAAGGCCAACTCTGTGGGACTTTATCGGTCGCTGGGATTCGTGCGGTAGCAGGTGGTTCCGGAGGTACTCTGGTCCATTGCCATGTAGGGCTTTAAAGGTCATGACCAACACTTTGAATTGTGACCGGAAACTGATCGGCAGCCAATGCAGGCCACGGAGTGTTGCAGAAACGTGGGCGAATCTTGGAAGCCCCACGATGGCTCTCGCGGCTGCGTTCTGCAAGATCTGAAGTTTCCGAACACTTTTCAGAGGTAGCCCCATGTAGAGAGCATTGCAGTAAACGAACCTCGAGGTGCACAGGAAGCAAAAAAAGCAGCAAAACCTCACGAGGGGATGCTCACATATGTGCAGTTTCATTGAATGTTCACTTCCGTGCATGCGCAGAAGCAAAAATATCACTGAAATTGTGCATGCACAAGCGTCCCCCTCATGAGATTGTGTTTCTGTACATGTGGTAAAAGCAAAATAAACCCAAAAATTCAAAAAAAAAAGGCATTTTTTTTTAAATTAAAAAGATGGCACCATGCGATGGAATGGTGAAGACAGCATCAGAACCATCATGTGCAAATTGCATAATCCGCGGGGCGCTACCGGACTGGAGCTCCAGGGCATACTGGTAGGAACCCACCACTGGTTCAAATGCCTTAAAATATGTTGCCTTTCCGTTCAATTCATTGTTAAGATCTACTTCCACCTTTTAAGGTCTTACATTTCCACAGCAGCACAATGTTTATTTGGTGGTAGATACGCAGACAGAGGCATAGTCAATCATAGTTTTGTTTTTGTTTTGTTTTAAAGTCGAGGTTTTAGTCTTGCGTTTGCACTTGACATCTTGGTTTTTCTGATCTCTACCATCCATTTTAGCATTATCTCGATTGATGTTAGTCTCAAAAGGATTAATCACTGCTTGATTTCAGCTATCCCCCCCTTATTTCTCTTTCTTCTATCATTCAGCTACAGAGATTTCACCACATCAGCTGGTCACCTCAGGGAGTAGAGTATGGTAGGGTAGGGTAGGGTAGGGTAGGGTAGGGTAGGGTGGAGTGGAATGGAATGGAATGGAATGGAATAATGGAATGGAATGGAATGGAATAGAATAGAATAGAATAATGGAATGGAATAGAATAGAATAGAATAGAATAATGGAATGGAATGGAATGGAATAGAATAATGGAATGGAATAGAATAGAATAGAATAGAATAGAATAATGGAATGGAATAGAATAGAATAGAATAGAATAGAATAATGGAATGGAATAGAATAGAATAGAATAATGGAATGGAATGGAATAGAATAGAATACAATAATGGAATGGAATAGAATAGAAGAATGGAATGGAATGGAATAGAATAGAAGAATGGAATGGAATGGAATAGAATAGAATAATGGAATGGAATAGAATAGAATAGAATAATGGAATGGAATGGAATGGAATAGAATAGAATTAAATTGAATTGAAGGATTGGACACACAAGGAATTTGTCTCCAATGCATAATCTCTTAGCTTACAATTAAACAACAAAATAATATAATCATAACAGCAATAGCAAAGCCCTCTCTAAACGGTTTACAAAGTCAGCACATTGGCCCCACAATCTGGGTCCCCATTTTGGAAGGATGGAAGGCTGAGTCAACCTTGAGCCTGGTGAGATTTGAACTTCCAAACTACAGACAGTCAGCAGAAGTAGCCTACAGTACTGCATTCTAACCACTGGGGCACCGTGGCTCTAATGATATTAATAATGATAACAATAAGGAAATGATAATAAGAAGGATAAATTATAAGTAGTAGTGATGGCTCAGTGATTAAAGAGTCTGAGCTGACAGCCTGGGATAGAGACGCAAGCACTGAGCAATGCGATGGGCTCCCATTCATTCTTTCCCCAGCTCCTGCCAATCCAGCAGTTCAAAAGCATGGAAAGCCCTGTGCCCTACAGTCAGACGTAACTAGATAGGGAAACTTCTACCTTTAATACCTGGCATCGCTTTCTTCTCATCCCTCCTCTCTCCCTGCTCTTTTTGAAATCACATCTTTTATATTCTAACACCGGGGAACGGGGCCATCTAAGTGCCTTAATTAACAGGTGTTGTGTTTGTCCCATTTGAAAGCTACTACGCATTTCTCAACTGAAGTGTAAAAATGCTGCAGTTTATTATGGTTGTTAGTAGTAGCGTTGTATTTCTAATCTCCATAATAAACGAAATTATCTGGAGAGGTTATAATAATTATTTTAAAATCTACATGATTCCCAAAAAATGTTTTTAAATGAAGGAGGGGAAAAGGAATAGTAAAATAAACAAGCAATGAAATAACCTTGCCCATGTTGTTTTGCCATTTGACTGATTGACTGTGTGCCTGTTTTTTATATATACTGTTTTTATGAGATTACTAATTTTAAATTGTAATTAGATTGGTGGGCATTGGATTTGGTATTATGTACTGTGCTGTTTTTTATTATTGTTGTGAGCCGCCCCGAGCTTGCGGAGAGGGGCGGCCTATAAATCCAATAAATCTAATCTAAATCTAATCTAACCTGGGAGATGTGAAAGCCAACTCTTCAGGTGCAATGGTGTTATTTGAAATCAAACTGAATACAATGTTTTAGAGAAAAACTGTAAGAAACGTCTCTCCATAAACAAACAAGCAAAAAAGAAATACAAGTTGATATCCAGGACGATAGGCTTTTACTTTGCCTAAAGTAATTTAGGAAATTCACAGGATTAAGGTAGCTGATTTCTCAAGGTACAGCAAGTTTTTTCCTTGGTGTTACTATATAAACCTCACTTCCATGAATCTTAATTATTCATGGCTCACACAATGTGGAACAGCAATCTCCCAGCTAATCTGCTAACATTAACAACATTCAAGATGCAACATTTCTTGAAAAAAAAAAGAAATGGAAGTTGATCTGGCATTGTTTTCTTCTTTGTACCTGGGTATATATGTCACCAAGGATAATTTTGATGCCTTTCTCACCCGTAAGGCATCTGGAACACACCCAGGGAAGAAAGTGGATGATAAACTATAGGAAACTATTGGACCTGGGAGGAGGAACAATCCATCTTTTAGGACAAAAAGAACAGGAGGGAGGGAGGAGAAGGAGAAGGAGAGGAAGAGGAAGAGGAAGAGGAAGAGGAAGAAGAAGAAGAAGAAGAAGAAGAAGAAGAAGAAGAAGAAGAAGAAGAAGAAGAAGAAGAAGAAGAGCCTGTGTTGCAATGAAATGATGCAATTTTTGTTACTTACAGATGTCTCTGGGTGGGTCTGAATTTCCTCCATTCCAAGATCTTCTATAGCTCAGGCTAATGTGTTAATAGCCGGGATGGTGCTGTGGTTAGAATGAAGCACTGCAGGCTACCTCAGCTAACTACTAGCTGTAGTTCAGCAGTTCAAATCTCACCACCAGCTCAAGGCGGACTCTTTCGGAGGTGGGTAAAATGAGGACCCAGATTGTTGGGGGCAAGAGGTTGATTCTGTAAACCCCTTAGAGAGGGCTATAAAAGGACTATGAAGCGGTATATAAGTCTAAATGCTATTGCTAATGCTATAGCTCAGTAAGTGCAAAAAGCAACACTCTCCTAAAAAATCTCTTCCCCTTGAAAATAAATGTTGAAAATAAGTTATTTTTCCATCAGATTGAAACTGAACGGTTAATGCTCCAGAATTTAACTATTGCTAGTTAAGAATACTCCAGAGACAACTGAACATCAGAAGGGACATGAAAGCCACCCGTTCATCCTGGCTTATTACCCCAGGCAGCCTTGGAGGCAGACAAAGTGATGTCAGCTGCAACAATGAAAGTTGAAGGCTAGAAGTCTATGGATTAAAATGTCCAGGGAGTTTTGATGGGTTTGTACTGCCAGTCATCCAGTAGAAAATTATTCCTTCCTTACACCCAGTCTGTGGAACTTGTTTTCTTTACCACTTTCCTGTTGTTACTGACAGTTGACAAAAACCACATACAAACACTAAAATAAATAAAATAAAATAAAATAAAATACCGGTAAAATAAGATAAGATAAGATAAGATAAGATAAGATAAGATAAAATAAAATAAAATAAAATAAAATAAAATAAAATAATAAAATAAAATAAAATAAAATAATAAAATAAAATAAAATAAAATAATAAAATAAAATAAAATAAAATAATGAAATGAAATGAAATGAAATGAAACGAAACAAAACAAAACAAAACAAAACAAAACAAAATATGTTTGTTTGTTTGTTTGTTGATTGATTGATTGATTGGATTTGTATGCCACCCCTCTCCGTGGACTCGGGGCGGCTAACAACAGTGGTAAAAACAGCATGTATAAATCCAATACTAAAACAGCTAAAACCCCTTGTTATAAAACCAATCATACATACAAACATACCATGCATAAATTGTAGAAGCCTAGGGGGAGAGAATATCTCAGTTCCCCCATGCCTGATGGCAGAGGTGGGTTTTGAGGAGCTTACGAAAGGCAAGGAGGGTGGAGGCTATTCTAATCTCTGGGGGGAGTTGGTTCCAGAGGGCCAGGGCCGCCACAGAGAAGGCTCTTCCCCTGGGCCCCGCCAAATGACACTGTTTAGTTGACGGGACCCGGAGAAGGCCCACTCTGTGGGACCTAACTGGTCACTGGGATTCGTGCGGCAGAAGGCGGTCCCAGAGATAATCTTTGTTTATTTATTTGTTTGATTGATTGATTGATTGATTGATTGATTGATTTGTATGCCGCCCCTCTCCGAGGACTCGGGGCGGCTCACAGCATATCAAAACAATAAACAATATACATATCTAAAAAATTCAATTGATATAGCTAAAAAACTTTTAAAACTCTAATAACATTTCCAATCATTCATCCCTATTCACACAACAAGACGGGCTACACAGGTCGGCCAATGGCCTAGGGTCTAATGGCCCCAAGCCTGGCAGCACAGATAGATCTTTAAACTTTTACAGAAGGCGAGGAAGGTGGGGGCAGTGCGAATCTCTGGAGGGAGCTGATTCCAGAGGGCCGGGGCCCCCACAGAGAAGGCTCTTCCCGTAGGTCCTGCCAAACGACATTTTCTAGTTGACGGCACCCGGAGAAGGCTGACTCTGTGGGACCTAACTGGTTGCTGGGACTCATATGGCAGAAGGCGGTCCCAGAGGTAATCTGGTCCGATGCAATGTAATTAATTAATTATGCCATTAATTATAGCAATAGCATTTAGACTTATATACCACTTCACAGTGCTTTGTAGTCCACTCTAAGCAGTTTATGAGAGTAAGCACATTGCCCCTAATAATCTGGGTTCATCATTTTACCAACCTTGGAAGGATGGAAGGATGGATCAACCTTGAGCCTACTGAGATTCGATCTGCCAAAATGCTGGCAGCTGGTGAGCAGCAGAAGTAGCTTGCAGTATAAAGTGACCAGATTTTTAAATTGCTGAAGCAGGACACCATTGATGGGTAGGGGGGGGTGTTAAAAAAATATCTTTATTTCTTTCTCTCTCTCATCCTCCCTTCCTTTCTCTCTGGGGAATGCCCTCACCTCTCGGCAATGTACAGGCTGCCGGTGCCCAGGCTGTGTCCTGCGATGATGGCCTCAGTGCGAGGCCTACCCTGAGAGATACACAGGAAGTACTGGGAGACACAGGAAGTACAACCAGGGAGACACAGGAAGTACTGGGAGACACAGGAAGTACAACCCACCCACAATGACCCCAAGACATTTCCTTCCGCCATCACCATAGAGGAGAGAGAGAGGGAGAGGGAGGGAGGGAGGGAGGAAGAAAATCAGGACATTTCTGAAAAGGCGCGGGACACAGGTCAGATTATGAAAAAGCATCACTCTCCCATGGAAATTGGGATGTCTGGTCACCTTATTCCCGTACTGCACTCTAACCACTGCACCACTAAGGCTCTATAGCTTCCCAATTTTTTTCTGGCCCGTTTCCACTGAAGGGAAATAAAAACACCCCAGTTTTCTCTCTCTTGTTGAAGTACTGCAGCAATCGCTATCCAAGAAGAAAGCCAACTTTATACAGTGGTACCTCATCTTACGAACGCCTCTTCTAACGAACTTTTCAAGATACCAAGATACCATTTGCCTCTTCTTCTGAACTATTTTCACCTTACAAACCCAAGCAGCTGCTGCTGGGATGAAGGGGTTTCTTTTTTCCCCCTTTTTTGAAGAAAGAAAAGGGAGTGGCTGCTTGGAGTAGGAAAAATTTTGCAGATAACAAGGTGCTTGCAAAGGAACTGAAAGGGTGTCTTTTTAAGAAAGAAAAGGGAGGAGGGAGGGGCAGCTTTGGGGAGGAAAATTTTTGCAGAGAACAACGTGCTTGCAAAGGAACTGAAAGGGTGTCTTTTTAAGAAAGAAAAGAGAGGAGGGAGGGGTAGCTTTGGGGAGGAAAATTTTTGCAGAGAACAACGTGCTTGCAAAGGAACTGAAACGGTGCCTTTTGAAGAAAGAAAAGGGAGGGGCACCCCCTTGCCTTTCTTCCTTCCCACTCACCCATTAGCTTAGCCTTGCTTCTTCCACCCGCCCCCTTTAGCTGCTCCTCCCTGCCCTCTGTTCGCCTCCCTTCTAAAGTTTGGGATTTTCCTGAAGGATTTGCACGCATTATTTGCTTTTACATTGATTCCTATGGGAAACATTGTTTCATCTTACGAACTTTTCACCTTACGAACCTCCTCCTGGAACCAATTAAGTTCGTATGATGAGGTACCACTGTATTGTATATAAAATGAGAAAGGTGTGTTTTGCTCTAGTTCTTACATTAAAAATAAATGTAAATATAACCTCACGAGAAACATTTATTTGTGGAAAACCTGAATACAGGATTGTACCTACCATCTTTCCCTGAAAATATGGCATCCCCCCAAAATAAGCCCCCCTCCAAAAAATAAATCCTCCCCCACAAATAAGCCCTTCCCCAAAATATGTAAATGCATGCGCAGCCGTTGCCCGCCATTTTCTCTGGTTAGACGGCAAGAGGAGCCTTGTCTTGCTCCACACACCCCAAAATGATAACACCTCCCCAAAAATAAAGGGCCAGGGTGACGCAGCGGTTAGAGTGCAGCACTGCATGCTACTTCAGCTAACTGCTAGCTGTAGTTCAGCAGTTCAAATCTCACCATTGGCTCAAGGTTGACTCAGCCTTCCATCCTTCCGAGGTGGGTAAAATGAAGACCCAGATTGTTAGGGGCAATATGCTGATTCTGTAAACTGTTCAGAGAGGGCTGTAAAAGCTCTACGAAGCTGTATATAAGTCTAAATGTTATTGCTATTGCTAAATAAGGTCAAGCGCTTATTTTGGGGTTCAAAAAATGTAAGAGAGGGTCTTATTTTCAGGGAAACACAACATAGTAGGAAACTCTTTCCTAGGTAAGTTAGTAGACATACATTCTATTTTTCCCCCAAGCAGGAATAATAAGATTAGTAGTTGGCACTTCCTTTGAAGTACTGTAGGTTGTTTATAAATGTTTGAACACATAAGTAAATCACTTTGTTGAGAATAAGATTTGACTCTGCATGAAAGAAAACTGAGCTTGCATGACATTAAATTATGTTGTGCTAAGAGTCAGTGTGATATAGCAGTTGTGGTGTTAGATTAGGAACAGGAAAACCTACATCCTATTCCATCTTCAGTCATTCAAACTCCCTGGGTGACTTTCAACCAGACATTCTCTCTCAGCCCTAAACATCTCACGGGGTTATTATGGTGTGGAAAATAGGAAGAGAAAGGACTATTAGTCATGTTGGCATCCTGGCTTATTTATATAAAATAACAAAGGCAAGATATAAATACAATAATAAAAATAAACTGGGAGACATACCCTGGACCAGTATTGATTTTTTATGCTGCTGATTGCAACATCCTTTAACTTCATTTTTTCAGTCTAAAGTATTTGGGAATATGTTAGAAATTTGCTATATATTTCTTTCATTCATTCATTCATTCATTCATTCATTCATTCATTCATTCATTCATTCATCCTATTTATGTCCTGTCATTGTATTTTATAAGTTGGTATTCATAGTTCTCTCTTCATATATTTTCCCTGAAACACTTTCTCTGTAATGTAAGTTGTGCTGACAAAGTGATTTGGTTTCCCCTTTCTTCTTTAACAAAGATGGTGTTTTCACCTACATATGTGGTAAGCACCAGAAGGGAGACAACTATTCACAGTTTGCTTCAGAATTGAAATCCTACAACATGGCTGCTTTAAAAGACCATCTCCATAATATCATTAATCCAGGATCTAAAATGACTGACACCTCTAGTAATAGGTAAAGAGAGAAACTTCCACTCCAAATAGACTACTTCAGCTTCAACCACAACAACACAAGAGCACGCAACAGATTCAAACTTAATACGAACCGCTCCAAACTTGACTATAAAAAATATGATTTCAACAATCGAGTTATCGAAGCATGGAACTCATTACCGGACTCAATTGTGTCAACCCCTAACCCCCAACATTTCTCCCTTAGACTCTCCACGATTGACCTCTCCAGGTTCCTAAGAGGCCAGTAAGGGGCGTACATAAGTGCACTGGTGTGCCTTTCATCCCCTGTCCAATTGTCTTTCCTTTCTTTCACCTATGATATATATTCTCTTCCTTTCATATATCCTCTCCTCTAAGTTCACTTTTACCCTTATATATATTACCACATGTCTATTTTTCTTCCTATGTATTTGTGTATTGGACAAATGAATTAAAAATAATAATTAAAAAAACCCTGAGGAAATGGTCTCATTTCATAATCAGTAGTCTCTTATGCCTATCCTATGCTACAAGTTTTCTTCTTTCCATTTTCAAACATAATAAAACGATAGAAATCTGGAGAGGTTGTCAGCGTAAGTAAGAAGGACATCCTTATCTTTTTCTTGGTGGACTAATTTCTTATCAAAATAATACCTCTTAACTTAATTTTGGTCCTGTAGGGCTAAGATACCAATATACCCTACACATCGTAGGACAAAATGTAAAATGAAGTGATTTGATTAAGAAAAATTATTGGGACAAATCTAATTAATTTCTTCTTCAATGTCATGTTCCCTTTTTCCAAGAATGGAATGGAATGCAATGGAATAGAATTTATTTATTTATTTGTTTGTTTGTTTGTTTGTTTGTTTGTTTGTTTGTTTGTTTGTTTATTAGATTTGTATGCCGCCCCTTTCCGTAGACTTGGGGCGGCTCACAACACAATAAAACAGTTCATAACAAATCTAATAATTTACTATTTAAAATATTAAAAAAACCCATTATTTAAGCAAACATACATACAAGCATACCATACATAAATTGAATTGAATAGGTCCGGGGGAGATGTCTCAGTTCCCCCATGCCTGACGACAAAGGTGGGTTTTAAGGAGTTTACGAAAGGCAAGGAGGGTAGGGACAGTTCTAATGTCTGGGGGGAGCTGGTTCCAGAGAGTCGGGGCTGCCACAGAGAAGGCTCTTCCCCTGGGGCCCGCCAACTGACAGAATAGAATAGAATAGAATAGTTTTTTATTGTCCAAGCGTGATAGGACAAACAAGGAATTTGACTTTTGTGCATATGCTCTCAGTGAACATTAAAAAAACACATTCATCAAGAATCATAAGATACAACACTTAGTGATAGTCATAGGATACTAAATATGCAATCAAAACATACTAGGAAAATCTTGTGTAATTCATGTGTTGTGCAGACTATTTTTATTCATGACTGAATCAGCATACAGGGTCCCAACCCCTATCAGCGCCATCGCTATGAATGACTCAGGAAACTGTCACATTTAACAGTTTAAAATAGCACAGAAAGGACGTTTGTCTGTTATCTATAGAATCTGTAATGCCAATCTGACTAATGTTGCATCTAAGCATTTCCAGATAATTCTTATCTAAAGACACCTAAACAGATTGGACCCAGAGAGATTTCATCTCCTGTTTAATTCACCATAGAATGCAGGCCCATAATCTGACATCCTGTTTGTCAAACCCAAGCAATCAGATCTATGTGTGAAAGGTTCAAGTTGACTACTTTATTGTGTTCTACCTATAGACTACCTAGTATAGTATAGCAGGGACATGGTGGCTCAGTGGTTAAGATGCTGAGCTTGTCAATCAGAAAGATCAGCAGTTTGGCAGTTCGAATCCCTAGCACCACATAATGGAGTGAAGTCCCGTTACTTGTCCCAGCTTCTGCCAACCTAGTAGTTTGAAAAGCAAGTAAAATGCAAGTAGAAAAATAGGGACCACTTTGAAGGGAAGGTACAATAGTAGTGTTCTATGCACCTTCAGCGTTTAGTCATGCTGGCCACATAACTATGGAGACGCCTTTGGACTGTGCTAGCTCTTCAGCTTTGAAATGGAGTGAGCACCACCCCCTAGAGGTGGGAACAACTAGCACCATAATGGCGAACCTATGACACACGTGACACAGGTGGCACATGGAGCTATATATGGGGGCACATGAGGTGTTGCTCTATTACTGCAACGCTCTCTACATGGGGCTTCCTTTGAAAAGTGTTCGGAAACTTCAGATCGTGCAGAATGCGGCCGCGAGAGCAATCATGGGCTTTCCCAGAAATGCCCATATTTCATCAACACTCCACGGCTTGCACTGGCTGCCAATCAGTTTCCGGTCACAATTCCAAGTGTTGGTTATGACCTATAAAGCCCTACATGGCATCAGACCAGAATATCTTCTGAACAGCCTTCTGCCGCACGAATCCCAGCAGCCAATTAGCTCCCACAGACTAAACAATGCCATCTGGCAGGACCCAGGGGAAGAGCCTTCTCTGTGGTGGCCCCGGCCCTCTGGAATCAACTCTCCCCAGAGATTAGGACTGCCCCCACCCTCCTTGCTTTTTGAAAGCTCCTGAAAACCCACCTATGTCGCCAGGCATGGGGAAACTGATACACCCCTTAGCTACTATGGTTTTTTATGTATGGTATGTTAAGTTGTGTGATTGATTTTTATAATAAGGGTTTTAAATTGTTTTTTAACATTAGATTTGTACATTGTGTATTGTTGTTGTGAGCCGCTCCGAGTCCTCGGAGAGGGGTGGCATACAAAGCTAATAAATTATTATTATTGCTATTACTATTACTATTACTATTGCTATTGCTATTGCTATTGCTATTGCTATTGCTACTGCTACTGCTACTGCTACTACTACTACTACTACTACTATTACTATTACTATTACTATTACTATTACTATTACCATTACCATTACCATTACTATTACTATTACTATTCTGCGCATGCGCGGAAGCAAAAAAATAATCAAAATCTCTTTTGATGAGCGGCTGGAGCGGCAACTATCACCTGTTCTGGATCCTTTGACAGGTCTCTAGTCATGCAGATTCTGCCATCTTACATAGATTGCCCCACCTTACTACAGGGAAAACAGAACAGTGAGAAATCCCTCAGGTTGGATTAAATTTCCCATTGTTAGCTGCTCTTACCTTCCTTATCTAAATTAATTGGCAAAGGGAAGAATCTTTCCCTCGAAGAGAATTCTTCTTTTGATCTTTGACTAGTTCGTCTTAAGAAAAGCCTAGCTGGCAAGTCCCTAAGTTCTTATGAAATTATTTTTAAAACCTCAGCAAAGAAATCAATGCTTTGTAAGAGTATCAGATAATTTAAGCATCAGCAAATTTGAGTGCTGAACAAATGCTTCCTACTCAGCTCTGGTTTCATCTGGTCGGGTGGGGGGGGGTTGTGGACTTTCATGTTTTTGTGCCCTTTCTCTGCCATAATCAAGACCAGGTGAGTGAAAAAGCCCCACTTTGAGAAAGCCCCCTGCTCAATATACTTCACGTTTTCAGTCTGCACCACATCTCTTACTTTATTTTAATTCTGTGGAGAATTCTGTTGAGTGCACTAGAGTGCCTTCCGTCCCCTGTCCTATTACTCTCCTATATCTCTTCTTCTATTCTTTCATGATATACTCTATTCCTATATATATATGTGTATATATATATGTATGTATATATATATATGTATGTATGTATGTGTGTGTGTGTGTGTATGTATGTGTATGTGTATGTGTATGTATGTATGTATGTATGTATATCACATGATTGTATCACATGATTCTTGACAAATGTATATTTTATTTTATGTACGTTGAGAGCATATGCACCAAGACAAATTCCTTGTGTGTCCACATGATTCCTTGTGTATCACATGATTCTTGACAAATGTATATTTTATTTTATGTACATTGAGAGCATATGCACCAAGACAAATTCCTTGTGTGTCCAATCACACTTGGCCAATAAAATTCTATTCTATTCTATTCTATATATATGTCACATGTTTAAGCTGAATTTGAAAATTAATATATATATTCTGTTACTATATTCTATATATTCTATATATTCTATTCCTATATATTCTATTCCTATATCTTCTTTTCTATTCTTTCTTAGATATATTTTACTATGAGTATCTCCTCTATGACCTTCATCATGTATTTTACTATGTGTATATTGATATATACTCACTAAAACCCTCATTGTGTATTGGACAAAATAAATAAATAAATAAATAAAAATAAAATAAATAAAAAAGATTAAAGAAGGGAGTAGAACAGCAAGCTTATGTTCCTGCAAATATGCCCAGAGTTATAAAATCTGATGTTTAATAGCGAACTACAGCCTCAAGAGGATTTCCATAAAGAGTGTTTATGTTTTCTTTGCCATACCCATAATTATGAAATCCAGAGCTCTACGTGTAACACTATCAACTCTCTGACTTTCAAGGAATCGTTAAATAAAAAGTTGGGTTTTGACTGGAAAAAAAGTGTCTTAATGATTCATTAAAGGAGGGGGTAAGGTGGTCTGAGAACCATAAATAGAATAATAGGGTAGTAATGTGACTGTGATAAGGAGCTCCTTTGCAATGTGGATAGAATAGATTGGATATTTTAATGTTCATTCTGGAAGTTTATTGAGCCAAGCAAGAAATTTGCTATTAATTGCAGTGGCATCCTACAATGGGAAGAAAAAGTAGATGTATTTTTCAGAGTATAAGATGCACCAGAGTATAACACGTACCTTATTTTGGGGGAGAAAAGTAGGGGAAAACCTACCTACCAGGTATTCATCTGGCTAGTGTCCTTAGTCTGTTCAGTTTCCGCACGTTATTTTATCCCCTGGTTAGGGATGAAAAGGCCTTTTTCAAAGGGAGTAGGAGTGAAAACAAGCCTGCAAAGACTTAGGGCAGGGGGAAAAAATCCTTCTTCAGAGGGAGTAGGAGGTCAGGAAGATCATAACACCTAGTTAGAACTGGGGGGGGGGGAGCTTCAAAAAAGCTACATTTGTATTATTATTATTATTATTATTATTATTATTATTATTATTATTATTATTATTATTACTATTTATTAGATTTGTATGCCGCCCGTCTTCGCAGACTCGGGGCGGCTCACAGCAACAATAGAAACAATATATTACAAATCCAATAATTTAAAAAATCATTTAAAAACCCCTTATTAAAAAACAAAACATACACACAAACATATCATGCATAACTTGTATAGGCCTGGGGGGGGGAGGAATATCTCAATTCCCCCATGCCTGATGACAGAGGTGGGTTTTAAGGAGCTTGCAAAAGGCAAGGAGGGTGGGGGCAATTCTAATCTCTGGGGGGAGCTGGTTCCAGAGGGTTGGGGCCGCCACAGAGAAGGCTCTTCCCCTGGGTCCCGCCAGACAACATTGTTTAGTCAACGGGACCCGGAGAAGACCGACTCTGTGGGACCTAGCCGGTTACTGGGATTTGTGCGGCAGAAGACGGCCCCGGAGGTATTCTGGCCGATGCCATGAAGGGCTTTATAGGTCATAACCAACACTTTGAATTGTGACCAGAAACTGATCAGCAACCAATGCAGACTGCGGAGTGTTGGTGTAACATGGGCATACCTAGGGAAGCCCATGATTGCTCTCGCAGCTGCATTCTGCACGATCTGAAGTTTCCGAACACTTATAAGTATAAGACACACCCAAATTTTCAGCTTCTTAGGTGAGTCTTATATTCCAGAAAAATCATTTATTTATTTTTATTATTTTTATTTATATGCCACCCACTCCAACAGGACTCAGGGCATCTAACAATAGTCACAAATACTAAAAACAGTAAAAGATACAACAGAAATAAAACAACAGTGCTATAAATACATAACGACCTAAAAAGCCTACATACATACATTGATTCCCCTGGGCCGTTTCCGTTTTATGTATGGTTTGTATGAGATGTATGATCGTTTTTTTATATTAAGGGTTTTAAATTGTTTTAATTATTGGATTTGTATTGTTTTGTTGTTGTGAGCCACCCCAAGTCTTTGGAGAGGGGCGGCATACAAATCTAATTAATAATAATAATAATAATAATAATAATAATAATAATAATAATACACACAGTCATTCTTAACTGTCTTAACGGTACTTCCTTTGAAATGTAGTCATATCCTGAAACATCCAGCCCTAAATTCATAAATCCACTTGATTGAGAACAAAAGAGAAATTATCTTATATCTGCTCTGTCTTTCTTTTTTGGCCTTAGATGAAAGAAGAAATGCTTATCAACTTTTTTAAACAAAAAAATCCTACTGCTTATCTGTTTTTCTATCTAGTTTATCTGTAAGACTTTTGGGAATCCTCTAGCCTTGCAAAATCTACAGGTTTGTAAATATCTACTAACAGGATTGGGGAACATCATATCTCACTACTTTTCATGAGGTGTTGAAATTTTATACTAAATTCGTGTAATTCCTTGTGTGCTTAAACTGCTCTCAGTTGTTAAATGGAGGTGTAGTGGTTCAGTGGTTTAATGATGCTCCGGTGGTACAAACCCTAGGGCTGTGTGGCAGATGAGCTTGTATCACATGGTGCTAAGGTGAGCTTCTGTCTATGTAGCACTTCGAAAGCATGTTCTATGCAAGTAGATAGATAGGTACCACTTTGGTGGGGAGATGAGTTTATTTATTTTATTTTATTTATTTATTAGATTTGTATGCCGCCCCTCTCCGTAGACTCGGGGCGGCTAACAACAGTAATAAACAGCATGTAACAAATCTAATGTTTAAAATAATTAAAAAACCCTTATTAAAACCAGACATACACACAAACATACCATGCATAAATTGTATAGGCCTAGGGGGAAAAGGGTAGTTCAGTTCCCCCAAGCCTGATGACAGAGGTGGGTTTTAAGGAGCTTACGAAAGGCAAGGAGGGTGGGGGCAATTCTGATCTCTGGGGGGAGCTGGTTCTAGAGGGTCGGGGCCGCCACAGAGAAGGCTTTTCCCTTGGGTCCCGCCAGACGACATTGTTTAGTTGACGGAACCCGAAGAAGACCGACTCTGTGGGACCTAACCAGTCACTGGTTAGGTTATCTTCGGGACCGCCTCCTGCCGCACGAATCCCAGCGACCGGTTAGGTCCCACAGAGTTGGCCTTCTCCGGGTCCCGTCGACTAAACAATGTCGTCTGGCGGGACTCAGGGGAAGAGCCTTCTCTGTGGGGGGCCCGACCCTCTGGAACCAGCTCCCCCCTGAGATTAGGATTGCCCCCACCCTCCCTGCCTTTCGTAAACTCCTTAAGACCCACCTTTGCCGTCAGGCATGGGGGAACTAAAACACCTCCCCCTTGCCCATGTTGTTTTGTTGATTGATTGACTGTGTGCCTGTTTTTTATATATACTGTTTTTATGAGATTATTAATTTAAATTGTAACTAGATGGGTGGGCATTGGATT
The DNA here is from genome assembly GCF_031021105.1 of Erythrolamprus reginae. NCBI lineage: Eukaryota > Metazoa > Chordata > Lepidosauria > Squamata > Dipsadidae > Erythrolamprus > Erythrolamprus reginae. Next base: position 15,530,726 of record NC_091958.1, on the reverse strand, counting down.
TGGTATTATGTACTGTACTGTTTTTTATTATTGTTGTGAGCCACCCCGAGTTTGCGGATAGGGGCGGCATATAAATCCAATAAACCTAACCTAAACCTAACCCACTGGGATTCGTGCGGCGGAAGGCGGACCCGGTTGTATTCTGGTCCAATGCTATGAAGGGCTGTATAGGTCATAACCAACACTGGAGTTGGTGCTCTTTACAGGCAGTCAGATTCATGACAGCTCTGAACCTCACAACCAGTTGTGGTTCCCATTTGCAAGGCAGGTCCTGGAAGGTAGATAGAGCCTTGGGTGATGCTTTAGGAAAAGGATAGGCAGAAGTAGCATTCAACCATATTCAAGGGACATGGACTCAAGTGTGTCCTATAACAGGTCTGGTACCTTGATAAGCCAAATTATTACTCTGCAATAGATTAGATTAGATTTTAGATTAGATTTATTAGATTTGTATGCCTCTCCAATAACGGTCTCCTGGCTAATATGGTCTCCTGGCTAGTAGGGACCATGGGGGAGAGCCTTCTCTGTGGCTGTCCCAGCCTTATGGAATCAACTCCCCCCCCCCGATGTCCGTACTACTCCCACCTTACTGGCCTTCCGAAAGGTTGTGAAGACCTGGCTTTGTCGGCAAGCCTGGGGACCATGAATATAAAATCCCATCACATCCGATTTGTAAATGATTCTGCATGTATGTGGGTTTGATTGGATAGTTTTTTAGGATTTATTTTGGGTTTCTACTGTTCTTATTACTAACTATTTAATTTTGTTTATTGTACGTACTATTTATTGTTGTAAGCCGCCCTGAGTCCCATGGGATTGGGCGGCATAGAAGTCAAATTAATTAAATTAAATTAAATTAATGAAGCATTGCCAAATAATAACACTAATACCAATACCAATACCAATAATAATAATAATAATAATAATAATAATAATAATAATAAACTTGCCCAATCAGCAATTGTATATACATTTTGTAAGTCGCTCTGCACAATCTTGACTTGTTGAAGTTGTTATTTGTTTTTCTCTTCCTTCTCCATTTACGTGATTTTTTTGTCCCACCTTCCATGGATTTTGTAAATCTATTTCCTTTGCAAAATATTCTGCCCTTGTATACACTGAATCTAATCACTCCAATAAGCACGTTCACTGGGGTTTGTGGCATTGCAAATATTTCCATGGAAACAGATGATCAAACCTATCATTACAGCTTGTGCATAGGGTAACATCTATAGAAGAGTGAATTATAAGAAAAGCAGTTGCTCCCACTCAGATGCAGTCCGTAGTTTTTATAATGTTCTCTAAGCAACAACGAAAAAGTTAGGCAGAAGTAGCATTCAACTTTATTCAAGGGACATGACTCAAGCTGTTTAAACTTTGTTTCACAATGTTAATTGTGTTGGTCATTGCTTTTAAAGCCCTATGTGGCTTAAGGCCAGACTATCTTCGAGATTGCCTTCTATCACAGAGCTCCCAACGACTGATAAGGGCCCACAGAGTTGACCTTCTCCAGGTCCCATCAACTAAACAGTGGTGGACCCATGGGGGAGGGCCTTCTCTGTGGCTGATCTGACTCTTTGGAACCATCTGCCTCCTAAGATCCGCACTACCCCCAACCTACTTTCCAGGAGGCCTACTGCCCTTCTGGAAAGCTGGAAAGACTTGGTTTATCCAGCAGGCCTGGGGCCATTGATCTGATGGTATACCATCGGGATCTGGCCATTACTTATATACATGGTTTTTTTTTAACTGTTTTAGTTGTTGGTTTTAAATTGTCTTGAATTGTTCTTAAGGGGCCTTAATATTACATTATGTGTTTTTGAGCTGCCCATATAAATCCAAATAGATAGATAGATAGATAGATAGATAGATAGATAGATAGATAGATAGATAGATAGATAGATAGATAGATAGATAATGATGGATGGATGGATGGATGGATGGATGGATGGATGGATGGATGGATGGATAGATAGATAGATAGATAGATGATGGATGGATGGATGGATGGATAGATAGATAGATAGATAGATAGATAGATAGATAGATAGATAGATAGATAGATAGATACAGTAGATGATAGACAGGCAGGCAGGCAGGCAGGCAGGCAGGCAGACAGACAGACAAATAGATGAATAGATAAACAGATAATAAAAACAAAAAACAAATGCTTGTGTTTTCCACTGGTTAAAGCCACACAATCTAGAGTTAGAAAGAGTCAGTGCAACCATCAAGTTCAACTTCCTGGATAGTCCAATAATCCAAAACTAAACCATCCCTGGCAGATGTCTATCCAGCCTCTGTTTAAACACAGACTGCAGCCCGGTACTTCTCTGGTTAATTGGTTTCAATGTCAAAGTGTTCTTTCTGCTGGAATGTTTTTCAATAAGAATCTGCCTTCCCTGGTTGTGTTTCCATTACGGTGTGTCCTGCTCTCTGGAACAAGGGAGAAGAGGTTTTGACCTGATCCTTGCTCTGCACAAGCATTCATTACGGAGGTTAGATTTCAAATGAAATCACCCACAACACCTAGCAACCAACCTCATTAAATCTAGCAAAGCTCCAAATTTAGTGGTTCTTCCTCAAGCTATTTGAGGGAGGAGGAGGAGGAGGAGGAGGAGGAGGAGGAGGAGGAGGAGGAGAGGAAGGAGAAGTGGAAGGGGGAAAGGGAGGGCAAGGGAGGGGAGGGAAGGATAAAAGGAGAAGAAGGGGGAAAGCTGTGGAAGACAAACAAATGAGTTCTAGGGTAGAATAGAATAGAATTCTTTATTGGCTAAGTGTGATTGCACACACAAGAAATTTGTCTTTGGTGTAGATGCTCTCATAAAAGAAAAAAGATACACTTGTCAAGAATCATGAGGTACAATGGGTAGACAATACACACACTTAGCTAAAACACAACTAATAAAACCACAAACCTTTTTAAAATCATTCCCAACCTCTCCAATGTCCTCCCCTCTTGCTGATCCCCAGAACAAGGATGTTTCAATTTGCTGAATCAAAGAGGAATATCTTTAGTGCCTTGTAGAAGTGGAGAAAATTCTCCTCTACTCGAAGCTCTAAGGGAAGACTGTTCCACAGACATGGGGACAGATCTTGAAAGGCCAGCAATTTTGATGTTGCTGTATGTGTCTGTGGGACAGTCAACCAACCCTTCCCTGACGAATGTAGTCCCTCGATGGTGTATACCAAGACAGATATGTCACCAAGTAATTTGATGTGTTTGAGTGCAAGGCCTTAAATACCATCACTAACAGTTTAAATTGGGCCCTGGCTCGAATTGGCAACCAATGTAGAGATCTACATGAGACCAACACATGGGATGACCTGGAGAGGTTTAGAACTACCTGGACGGCACTATTTTGGACCAGGGATAATGGGTGTAGTGAGCAAGATGGCGCCCTGCCAATAAGATATTATAATAATCTATCTTCTAATCCATCTATCTTCTAACTAAAATTGGGAACTGGAAGAAGAATATATAGAGGAGATCAATGTTGAACAGACATCGGTTGTGGCATTTACTTGAAATTAGTAGACATCTGGATTTTGTCTTTGCAGCAAGAAATATAATATCCTTTCTATTTTTATTTAAATCATAGATCAAGCTAAGCAAAGTTGGAATGTTTTTTATTAGATTCGCCCTTTAACTCTCAGCAGGAGTAGTTTGGAAATTATCCTTCAAAAGCAAGTACAGCAAGCCATTATATCTCCTAAAATAAGGATTTGCATACTTCCCATAAGCATAGGATTCTGGCCTGGATTCTACTCAACTCAGATTCCTTCCAGTTATAAAATGAAGCTCAATCATCCCTTCCACTCGTATACCATCACATCTGTAAAAAATATGAAAATAGTGCAGGCAAGTATCCCCCCCCCCTACTGATATCTTTCAGGAAGATGCTTAGCTGCAGCTCAAAAGATTTGGGTTTTCTCCCAACAGCAGCAAAGTCTGATTTCTAATGTGCTTTCCCAAGCAAGTTTCTATTAATCTCTTTAATGGAATGACTACATCGGTATTTTTAAAAAATAATAATAATAAAAACATTTATGTCTGTTTTTTAATATTATTAAGATTTTCTGAAAGCTGCCCCTTGGGAACAGCAGATTTATAAGAAGGAAGAAAAACCTGACATCAGAGCATGATGGAATTCAAAGCAGATGTTAGGAGTTACCAACAAGTGAATACTCAAAAGGATGGTTCAGAAAGTATAAGGTTATTAGAACAACAATAAATCTGTCTGTCTGTCTGTCTATCTACCTCTACAATCCATCCATCTATTTATAGAAATCTAAATAAATAAATAAATAAATATCTGTCTATCTATCTATCTATCTATCTATCTATCTATCTATCTATCTATCTATCTATCTATCTATAGAAATCTAAATGTCTGTCTGTCTGTCTGTCTGTCTGTCTGGCTGGCTGGCTGGCTGGCTGGCTATCTATCTATCTATCTATCTATCTATCTATCTATCTATCTATCTATCTATCTATCTATCTATAAAGGCATAGAAATCTAAATAAATAAATGTCTGTCTATCTGTCTGTCTATTTATTTAATTTATTTATTAATTAGATTTGTATGCCGCCCCTCTCCGCAGACTCGGGGCGGCTAACAGCAGTAAAAAAGACAAATATAACAAATCTAATATAAAAAGTAATTTTAACACCCCCAATTTAAGAGACCAATCATACAAACAGACATACCATGCATAAATTTTATAAGCCTAGGGAGAAGGGAATATCTAAATTCCCCCATGCCTGACGACAGAGGTGGGTTTTAAGGAACTTATGAAAGGCAAGGAGGGTGGGGGCAACCCTATCTATCTATCTATCTATCTATCTATCTATCTATCTATCTATCTATCTATCTATCTATCTATCTTCCGTAAACTCCTTAAAACTCACCTTTGCCGTCAGGCATGGGGGAACTGAAACACCTCCCCCGGGCATGTACAATTTATGCATGGTATGTTTGTGTGTGTGCTTGCTAGTAAATGGGGTTCTTTTTTAAACTTTTTAAAATATTTTAAATTTATTTGGATTTGTTACGATTGTTATATTTTGCTGTGAGCCGCCCCGAGTCCACGGAGAGGGGCGGCATACAAATCTAAATAATAATAATCTATGCATCCATCCATCCATCCATCCATCCATCTATCTATCTATCTATCTATCTATCATCCACCCATATCTATCTTTCTATCTGTACCTCTAATTAAGAGCATGCATATTACCTAGCAGAATATACTTTTTTTAAAGTGGGGAAAAAACCCACAATGAAAAATAATAATAATTCCCTGCTACTTTCCAGATGAACAGAATCATTGGTGAATTAGAGAGCAGTGGAATGGACACTGAAGACAAATTTTAATTTATTCAGTGAATAGAGGGGAGAGAGGATGCTTGAGAATAAACAGCATTTGCAAAAGGAGAAATAAGGAAGAGAATGTTGACAAACTCATTCGATTCAGCTCTTAGCTGGACCTTGTTCAATTGCTGGTTTTAAATAACCCATTGGTGTTATTCCCAATATTATTATGCGTTGCTTTCTCTTTTTTTTAAAGGCAGAGATCTGTTCATCTGGAGCTTTGTAATACAGAAAGAAAAGAAGTGCACACAAACCTGTTCCTATCGTATCTACTTTGGTGCCAATATGTGAAGTCCAATTATCAGTAATTTTATTTTCCTCCCTCTTTCTCTCGCCCTCTGAATAGTTGCAATTGCAATAATTTAACTATCTTCAATAAAGAAGTCTCGTTTGAAAAAGCAACAAACTAAGGCAAAAGGGGTGCTATTTACTGAGCAATTCCACAGTAAATATAGATAAGAGGAGGCTAAGCTGATATTCATTTATGATTACAACTCAGCTATAAAAGTGGATGCTGTTGAAAAAAGCAGCCTGCTTCCACAAGAATAGGCATAACATAACCATGAAGTGTATTCGAATGTGCTTGGCATTGGAAATCAATATACTACCTAGTTTATTTGCTCACTCAAACATGTGTGGTGGTCTATTGGCCACTGGCCCCTCCAGCAGCCGAATCAGAGGAGAAGGAGATAAAGTAGTTGAGGTCAACATCAAGGCAATGTGAGAGCTACAAGGGGCAAGAACAGAGATGGGCTCCTACGGGTACGGTCAGTTACACAGAACCGGTAGAAAAATTTTGATTTTTTTTTCTTTTTTCCCCTTCTGGGCTCTGGGTATGTTTTTCCTGTTGCAGTAAATGAGGTTGAATGTGTATAATGCGCCTTCTGCCGCACGAATCAAAGCAACCGGTTAGGTCCCACAGAGTCGATCTTCTTCGGGTCCCGTCAACTAAACAATGTCGTCTGGCGGGACCCAGGAGAAAAGCCTTCTCTGTGGTAGTCCTGACCCTCTGGAACCAGCTCCCTCCGGAGATCAGAATTGCCCCCACTCTCCTTGCCTTTCGTAAGCTCCTCAAAACCAACCTCTGTCGTCAGACATGGGGGAACTGAACTACCCTTTTCCCCCTAGGCCTATACAATTTATGCATGGTATGTTTGTGTGTAAGTTTGGTTTTAATAAGGGATTTTTAATTATTTTAAACAATAGATTTGTTACATGCTGTTTATTACTGTTGTTAGCCGCCCCGAGTCTATGGAGAGGGGCGGCATACAAATCTAATAAATAAATAAATGAATGAATGAATGAATGAATGAATGAATGAATGAATGAATGAATGAATAAATAAATAAATAAATAAATTTTAGAAGACCTGTGAATGTGTGGTGTGTGTGTACATACACATACAGTTTATATAGTAGATAATGTATATTTTTGTGTGCTTATGTCTAATATGTATGTACACATATGACATTAAATACATAGAATTAAATAGTATATTTTGGATGGCCAGCAATAGTAAATGGATAGGGAAATTGTATCTCTTTGAGGCTAGGAGAGGCCAGGCACCCAAACCCTAACGCAAACCCTTGACATGAGTGATGTCAAGTTGGCCATCTTTAAGCCAGATAATAGCTATTGAAACGGATGTCCAAGTGTTGCCTCTATGTTGGTTGAGGCAAGCAGGATTCCCTTGGGTACCATTTGTTGGGGTCCAGGGAAAGGGAGGGTCTTGCCTTCTCTTTCTGCTCAAGATCCCCATGTACAATTGGTGGGCCACTGTGTGACACAGAATGCTGGACTCGATGGGCTTTGGTTTGATTCAGCATGGCTCTTCTCATGTTCTTATGTTCTGCTAGCCCTCAAGATGCTTTTGACCATCTGTCTTATAGCTCCTGGTCATAGCTTTTTCCTTCCCCTTCAAATGTCTTTATGGTACCCAGGTGCACTCTTTAAAATATAGAGATGCTGGTGTCATCATATTTATTCTTTAGAAGGCCAGTTTCAATTGCATTAATAGAATGGGTAAAAGTATGAGCCGGGGTGGCACAGCAGGTAGAGTGCTGTACTGCAGGCCACTGAAGCTGACTTGTAGATCTGAAGGTCAGCGGTTCAAATCTCATCACCGGCTCAAGGTTGACTCAGCCTTCCATCCTTCCAAGGTGGGTAAAATGAAGACCCGGATTGTGGGGGCAATAGCCTTGCTCTGTTAAAAAAGTGCTATTGCTAACATGTTGCAAGCCGCCCTGAGTCTAAGGAGAAGGGCGGCATAAAAATCGAATAAATAAATAAAATTAATTAATTAAGGATGGGAAAAGAAAATGACAAGTGACAAAGGAGGGACCAGACACAAATATTTATCACACTGTCTCTGAGTTAGAGCTTTGTATTTAAAGCCACTGACTTTCTCAACATACGAGAAAGAAAAAACAGGTTAAGAAGCAAAAGACTGACCCCGGATTTATTACCATGAAGTGGACAGGTTGTGCGGCGTTGTAAATTTATCCAAAATAAATGTACCCACAAAATTGAAAAGATGGCAAAGGGATGTTTGATAAATTGGTTCATCAGAGCTCAGGGTTTGACTTCAGAGCTTTTAAACTTCTGATAATTCATCCTGTCCATACTAAGAGAAGCTTCATTGGGTTGACAGTTAGAATGCACCTCGGGTTAATGAAATATTCAAGTTTCAGTCCCAAAGGGTGCTTTAATATCCGGTGATATAAACTTTACAACTATTTGTCACTCTAAAATAGCTGCATCCTTTCCGGGAATTATAGAGTTACTCTACATAGCTGTTCCAAAACTCTCTAATGCCATCCTTCCATGCACTTTACAAAACACAATAGTTTAGTTATGCATCACATTAGGCCAAATCCAAGCAAAACACAGTATGATTTAGCATAATGTGTGCATTTCGGTATTGGCCTCTAGAGCCAGACTATAAACTTCAGAGATACATTTGATCATTCTTCACTCAAAGATTGTCCTAAACCTTGTAGGTGCAGAGCTACTAAAATTCTCAGCCATGCCCGGTTATGACGCCACCAGTGAGACAGGAGCTAAGCTTCCAGTAAATTGGTATTAATGTATGATGTTGTGCCAACTCCATCAGGTTTTGCATGTTTTATATATGCCTGTAGGGAAAATACAGAGCAGCTTTTTCTCTTTTAATTCTGTCAATCATCTTCCACTTGGTGGGGACTCGCGGAGCTGTTCCACAGAAATCAAACTGACTGTTCTGCTGAGGGGAAATACGCATGCATACAAAATCTGTACCCCTATTGTTATTAAAAGAATCATAACATATCTGCTGGTTTACAAATATCTCTCATCAACCAGATCCAACAGATCCAAAGCTAGGCAGAAATGTGGATGTTTCGTATAACAAGGTATTTGCGGGTACATTTGTAACCGAGTTTGTGGTATGATCTGATTTGTGGTAGGTGACATGATTGACATAATCATGTGACATAGATGAATAGCCAGCTCACTTGAGGGGGGGGAATCATATAATGTGGCCAATTAAAAAAAAAACCCAGCTACTTTGGATATCAAGTGAAGACATTATGCTACTGAGGGGTCAGGGGGACAGACACCATCTTGGTATTAATAAAGGATGAATTAAACATTGTATGTATGTATATATATTATTTGTTTGTTTGTTTGTTTATTTGTTTTGTGGGTTTTAGTGGGTATATATCTATATACACATAGTAAAATGCATGATGAAGGTTATAGAGGAGATACTCATAGTAAAATATATCTAAGAAAGAATAGAAAAGAAGATATAGTAATATAACATATCAATGAAAGAATAGAAGAAGAGATATAGGAATAGAAGAAAGGTATAGGAGATATAGCAGAGCAATAGGACAAGGGACGGAAGACACTCTAGTGCACTTGTACTCGCCCCTTACTGACCTCTTAGGAATCTGGATAGGTCAACCGTAGATAATCTAAGGGTAAAGTGTTGGGGATTTGGGGATGACACTATGGAGTCCGGTAATGAGTTCCACGCTTCGACAACTCGGTTACTGAAGTCATATTTTTTACAGTCAAGTTTGGAGCGGTTAATATTAAGTTTAAATCTGTTGTGTGCTCTTGTGTTGTTGTGGTTGAAGCTGAAGTAGTCGCGGACAGGCAGGACGTTGCAGCATATGATCTTGTGGGCAATACTTAGATCTTGTTTAAGACATCTTAGTTCTAACCTTTCTAGGCCCAGGATATATTTATTGAGTGATGGAGTGCAAACAGCAGAGGTCCATCTCAGCTTTAAAATAGCAAAAACATGATGGTAGCAGCAGATTAGGAATGACTTCTTAAAAAAATAAATATTCTAGAACACCAAATGCTTTTGATTTCTTCCAATTCAATGCAAGGTTGGAAATGTTGGAGACTGTATTTTTTGTCTTTGAAGATGTTTCACTTCTCATCAAAGAAGCTTTCTCTCAATAGAACTGGAGTGATACACTATCTCCCTTCTGTTTACCATACAGTTTACAGAACTTTCTTAGAACTTTCAGCACTTCCAAGAATGTTCCACGCCCATTTGCACCATTCAGGTGAGTCCAAGGGCATAGATAAAATTCTAAATTGATTCAATCTCTCTCAGAGAATGCCTATGACCAGACAATTGGAAATGAATATAAACCCTTCCATTTCTCACCAGTCAGTCTAAAGGTTTTTGGATGAAAAGCAAAATTTCAATTTCCGGTCACAATTCAAAGTGTTGGTTATGACCTATAAAGCCCTTCATGGCATCGGACCAGAATATCTCCGGGACCACCTTCTGTCACACGAATCCCAGCGACTGGTTAGGTCTCACAGAGTTGGCCTTCTCTGGGTCCCGTCGACTAAACAATGTCATTTGGCGGGACCCAGGAGAAGAGCCTTCTCTGTAGCGGCCCCGACCCTCTGGAACCAGCTCCCCCCGGAGTTCAAAACTGCCCCCACCCTCCTTGCCTTTCATAAAGTTCTTAAGACCCATCTCTGCCGTCAGGCATGGGGGAACTGAGACATCTCCCCCGGGCCTATACAGTTTATACATGGTATGTTTGTGTGCATGCTTGCTTTTAATAATGGGGTTTTTAGTGTTTTTTAAATTATTAGATTTGTTCTTACATTGTCTTTGTTATTGTTGTGAGCCGCCCCAAGTCTACAGAGAGGGGTGGCATACAAATCTAATTAACAACAACAACAACAACAACAACAATAATAATATGTCTTAAAAGCCAAAAAACAAACAAACAAACAAACCCCAAAGCCCAGTTGCCTTTTGAAAAAGCACTGTTGGGACAACCATGACCTACAAAAAACACTTTCCATCCACCAGGATGTTAATTCTCCCCCCAAAATAGACAGAATAGGATTAACTATGGTGGCAATGCTGGAAAAAGGAAGAATCTGACAATAGAAAGATGTTTTAAAATGGACAGAATCCCTGGGAGCCCATTACGTTTTCCAATAGGGAGAAAATCCAGAGGAAAACAAAACCCAATTCACCCCTATGGAAGAAGCAGTGGGCGGTGACTCCAAATACAGTGGTACCTTTAATTACGAACTTAATTTGTTCCATGACCGGGTTCTTAAGTAGAAAAGTTTGTAAGAAGCAATTTTTCCCATAGGAATCAATGTAAGATTGGGGAAACCACAGGGAGGGCGGAGGTCCTATTTCCTTCCAGGAGATTCCTAGAGAGGCCCCACAGAGGCTTCTCCCTGCCTTTTTTGGCCCTGTTTCCTCCCAGGAGATTCCTAGAGAGGCTCCACGGAGGCTTCTCCCTGCCTTTTCCGGCCCTGTTTCCTCCCAGGAGATTCCTAGAGAGGCCCCACGGAGGCTTCTCCCTGCCTTTTCTGGTTACAGCTTCGGAGGCTCGGGTTTGTAAGTGGAAAATGGTTCTTGAGAAGAGGCAAAAAAAAAAATCTTGAACACCCGATTCTTATCTACCAAAGTTCATAAATAGAGGCCTTCTTAGGTAGAGGTACCACTGTTCCTTTCCTACTTCCCTTGTGGCCATGTGACCCAAAGGAGCAAATGCCACTACAGGACTGAAAAGAATCCTAGAAACTCAACTCAGTTTGGCTCTACCTGGTTGTTAGGTCATATGCATTTACAGCTGTTAATTAGTTTTCAATTCTGAGTCATCCCTGCTATTAAATTTCAGAGCCAGCTTATATCCTTGGGCAAGGTATTTTGTCATCATTATTTTGTGTCACAACATTTCCTCAGATGATATTACTGGTTAGATGTTAGCTGACAGCAGTAAAACAAGATGTCAGAATATGTGGAAGCTTTTGTCAACATTATAGATTAGGGAAGGAACACTGATTTATTTTATTTTATTCGTGCTTATGGTGCAAGACCAAAACGTAGGAACCACAAGAAGAAAAAAACAGTCAAAAAGTGATGAATAAAATATACATAAAATGTAAATCCGCTGGAGGGAGAAACAAACTGCCAAGACTCAGAGACAATTAAACGTCTAACAGCAATAGCAATTTCAACAAATATCATGACCCCTCTGGAGATGCTTGGTGATCTGTCCATTTGGAGGGGGGCAAAAATCTCCTCCAAACTAGAATGGTTGTCGGTCAAGAGAGATATTATTATTTCAGGTCACCCAAATGTGCACAAGGGCATTGCAAGAGAGAGTGTGAAACTACTTCTATTTTCTCCGAAAATGGAGTGAACCAAGTTGTTTACGTATAGGAACTTAATGAACTCTTCTTTTACAGAAAAAAAATATATCAGGCAGAAATAAAAGCTCCCCCAAAAACCAGACAAAGTATATTTGTTAAACATTTAGCACAGGAGTGCCAACTCCAGTGATGGGCTCCTACGGATATGGTTAGATTTGCAGAACCGGTAGGAAAGTTTTGAATTTTTGAATTTTTTTCCCTTCTGGGCTCTGGGTATGTTTTTCCTATTGCAGCAAATGAGGTTGAATGTGTATAATTTTAGAAGAGCTGTTTATATAGTAGATAATGTATATTTTTGTGTGCCTGTTTGTAATATTTATATTCACTTATGGCATATATACATAGAATTAAATAATATATTTGGATGTTCAATAATAGTAAATAGATAGGGAAATTGTATCTCTTTGAGGAGAGGAGAGGAAAGACCAGGCACCCTAACTCTAACTCAAACCCTTGATGTCAGTGATGTCAAGTTGGCCACCTTTAAGCCAGTCACATGACCTTTAAGCCACCCCCTGGTCACATGACCATCAAGCCACTCCCACTTGGACACATGGCTGGTAAGCCACTCCCACAAAATAAGCCACACCCACAGTGTGGTAGTAAAAACTTTTGCATCCATACTTCCGAGGTGGGTAAACTGAGAACCCAGATTGTTGGGGGCTGTAAAACACTGTGAAGTGATATATAGATATAAATATAAATATAAGTGTGATTGCTATTGCTATTTCCTCTCCCCTGTTCTGTCGGGGTCTCTGGTAGAATCCTCCCAAAAATTCACAGGTACAAATTTCAGACACAAACACGTTTGAAAATTCAAAACAATGTTCTTTATAGTGAAAATTCACTTAAACCAAGCCCGCTTTTGGTATAGCAAAGAGCACTTGTCTCCAAACAAACTGGTAATTTATACAAGTCCCTTCAGTTCTGTGATACTTATCTTGCAGCTGTGCGGCAATTCACAGTCCTTCTTCTTTCACAAAGTGACACACCCTTTGCTCTGGTTTAGTTTCAAAGTGGGGGAAAATCAGCACACAAAAAGTCAAAGTCAGTAAAGCAGTCACGAAACACAACAATCAGATAATCCTCCACAATGGCCAAACCCACAGGCTGCTATTTATAGCAGCCTCACTAATTACCACAGCCCCACCCAACCACAGGTGGCCTCATTTTCTTTGATAATAATCTCTCAGTTGTTGTTGCCTATGCATCGCTCTCCTCATGCGTGGCTGTATCATTAACTCTTGTTCTGAATGCAAGGAGGAGCTAGATAGTTGATCTCCTTCTGAGCTGTCTGCCACACTCTCCTCCTCCCTGTCACTCATGTCTGCTTGGTCAGAGGAGCCCTCATCAGCAGATTCCACCGGGGGGGCAAAACAGGCCTGCAGCATGTGGATGTCTCCCCCACATCCACAGTCCTTGGGGCAGGAGCAGGGCCAGAGCTGACCACAACATCCCCCAATAAGAATTCAGCTGGATTTAAATCCATATCAGTCAAGAGCACAGAGTTATCTTGCGATAATGAAGTTATCTCATACTTCTGCATCAGGATTATCCTCACCTGATGTGGACTGCTCACTAATGCTCCTGCAAAAGTTTACTTTCTACTTTCCTCTGCCAGTATGGCAACAGCAGCTACAGCCTGCACATACAAAGGCCACTCAAATGCTTTCAGAATGAAACACAATTTGCTTTGGACATTATCTATTGCAGGAAAAAACAGCATTAAAATTAACCTACGCTTTTAGACCACTATCTGTTCTGTCTGGGTCACTCCAGAAGCCAATACCAACCCAAAAAGAGAAGCCAGTCACACTGGTCAAAGGCAAAGGCAGTTTTATAAAATTCAAGAAAAACACAGGTAACAGAAAATGTCCTTACAAACAGGAAAATGCTGTATCTTCAGATATATTCACGAAGGCCAAAAGTCCATGCAGCAATACAGAATTCTTGCTGCCAAGCCAAGGCTGGAGATAGCAGACCTACACCTCCCACGGATCTTCCAAAGCTGCTGGGCCACAAGCCAGGAACAGAGATGCCGAGAAACAAGACAGGATAACGCCACATCAAGCTGATAATACTCCACATGGCTGCAAGGGCTTGCCTGCCTTTTAAACCTTGCTGATGACGACCACACCCAAACCCAGCTGTTTCTAATTCAATAGTGAAAATATCTCTTTAACTGCTCTTTTCGTTGCTCTGCACGTCGCTGTCTCATGTCAATGACAGCTTGTGCGTCATCCCCTAATGACTCCAAGCTACTGGCTGGGGAGAGCCCCCCCCCCCCGGGGCTCTCATGCTGTTCTCCTTCATCCCATTCCTGATTTTCCTCTCCCCCGTCCAATTGTTCATCCCCCTCCTCTGCGCTGTCATCCTCCTCCGGGCATGGAGCCAGCAGAGACACAGCTGGTCCCTGAGCAGCCTCAGGCTGAAGCACAACACTATCCAAGTCAGTTTTCTGTAGCCATTTCTCAGAATTAAACCCCCCTCATTCCTCCACTGAGGTCACGATGCACTGGGAACTGAATTAGTCACCCCCTGGGTGAATGATTTGTTCTCTGTGTACCATTTACTCTTTGCATAGCCTCTTTTTGTTATTCTTTTCTTATCAGACCACTGTAATTGCAGGGTAAATATATGATTATTATAACTCGCATGATGAAAAACACATGGGTTGATCAGAAAGAAAAAAAACTATGGAGAATTCATCTTGGTTGGTGGTCTCCCAACTATTAAAGTCTAAGTGTTTATCCAGACTACTTGAAAGGCAAATGGAAAGGGCTACTTTAAATGTTTACTGTATTACTGCAAACAACATTTAAAATTTCGAGAGTGTGGATATTTTATTGAGTCCTGGAACCATTTTTAAAGGGCTTTTATTCTTCATTCAAGGATGCAGAACAGCTATGATTAAAATGTCCATCTGAAACTACTGTTGTCAAGGACTTGTCAGTTGATCCAAATAAAAGCTATAAAACTTGGTATGGAAGAGGCCCACTCCCAATGACCTAGGGCAGTGATGGCAAATCTTTTTTGGATTACGTGCCAAAAAGGGGTGCTCACCAAGGATGGGCTCCTACGGGTATGGTCAGGTATGCAGAACCGGTAGAAAAATTTCGAATGGTTTTCTTCTTTTCCCTTTTGGGATCCCATTAAGAATGAATTAATTAATTAATTAATCAATTAAGAGTTAATTAAGAGTTAATTAAGAGTTAATTAAGAGTTAATTAAGAGTTAATTAAGAGTTAATTAAGAGTTAATTAAGAGTTAATTAAGAGTTAATTAATTAAGAGTTAATTAATTAATTAAGAGTTAATTAATTAATTAAGAGTTAATGGGTTCCCATTAAGAGTTATGTGTGGTTGAGACTGTATAGCATTGATTGTTTTTTAAGAAAGTGGGTTTCTAGTTATAGTTTTAAATATTAGCTTTGTATTGTACTGTTTTATTGCTGTTGTGAGCCGCCCCGAATCTTTGGAGAGGGGTGGAATACAAGTCTAATAAATTATTATTATTATTATTATTATTATTATTATTATTATTATTATCATCATCACAGTAAATGAGGTTGAATGTGTATAATTTTAGACATGAGGGCATGTGTGTGTGTACATATACATACAGTTGATATAGTAGATAATGTATATTTTTGTGTGCCTGTGTGTAATATGTGTGTATACATATGGCATATATACCATATACGGAGAAGGGTGGCATACAAATCTAACAAATTATTATTATTAGTGATGGGCGAACCCGAACTGAACCCGAACCCAAACGGGGAATCCCACCAAGAGATTCCGGGGGCGGAGCTTTGATGTCACGTATACCGGCAGGTTGCTAAGGACGCCAAGGTGATCACTTCCTGGATTCCATGGAATCCAGGCAGTGATCACCTTGGCGTCCTTAGCAACCTGCCGGTGATGTCAAGGCTCCGCCCCTGGAATCTCTTCATGGGAGGGATTCTGCAGCTCCTTCAAAGGGAGGTCTTCACGTAAAAATAAACATTGTTGTTTTTACGAAAAAGGATGCCGCAGTGGCGCTTGCAAGCAAAGGGCGGTCCTTTCACATAACAATAAACATAGGGAAACACCTCATCTGCCCTCCGCTATGGCTTTTGGAAGAAAGATGAGATTGCTCAGAAGGAATAGAGATAGAAAGATAGAAAGATAGAAAGATAGAAGATTGATGGCAGAAAAAGACCTCATGGCCCACCTAGTCTGCCCTTATAGTATTTCCTGTATTTTATCTTAGGATGTTTAAATTCAGTGACTGTGGATTTACCAACCACCTCTCCTGGAAGTTTGTTCCAAGGATCTACTACTCTTTCAGTAAAATAATATTTTCTCACGTTACTTCTGATCTTTCCCCCAACTAATCTCAGATTGTGCCCCATTGTTCTTGTGTTCACTTTCCTATTAAAAACACTTCCCTCCTGAACCTTATTTAACCCTTTAACATATTTAAATGTTTCAATTATGTCTTCCCTTTCCCTTATGTCCTCCAGACTACACAGATTGAGTCTTTCCTGATAAGTTTTATGTTTAAGACCTCCCACCATTTTTGTAGCCCATCTTTGGACCCGTCCAATTTTATCAATATCTTTTAGTAGATGAGGTCTCCAGAACTGAACACAGTATTCCAAATGTGGTCTCACCAGTGCTCTATACAGCGGGATCACGGTCTCCCTCTTCCTGCTTGTTATACCTTGTTATAACCTATATAGATAGGTTACAGAAATGTCAGCAAATGAATGGTTTCACTTTACAGCTCAATTTCTCTTTCGGCTTTTTGTCTAACCAGCTTTGGATAAAGATATGCTTGAAACATGGGGGGCAAAAAGGAAAACAAGAGAGTTGCTTTCATCTAACCCAAAGAGATTCGAGCCCAGCTGTGCCCTGACATGCTGGCGGTTAATAAGCCGAGACCCTTTAATGTCCGTGGAAGCAATTAATTAATTGCAGAAGTAACATCAAGGTTTACATCTCGTCTACCTTCTGTGAAATCTAACCTGCATGGTCATGGTGCTAAGGTCGTACCAAATTCTAGTTTTGCTTTGTTTCTTTTAATCTGAAAAAGAAAAGGAAATTATTCCTGGAGTTCTGGAGACCTCACCTACAAAAAGATATTGATAAAATTGAATGGGTCCAAAGATGGGCTACAAAAATGATGGAAGGTCTTAAGCATAAAACCTATCAGGAAAGACTTCATAACTCAATTTTTAAAGTCTGGAGGACAGACGATAAAGGGGGGACATGATTGAAACATTTAAATATGTTAAAAGGGTTAAATAGGGTTCAGGAGGGAAGTGTTTTTATTAGTAAATTGAGCACAAGAACAAGGGGGCACAATCTGAGGTTAGTTGGGGGAAAGATCAGAAGCAACGTGAGAAAATATTACTTTACTGAAAGAGTAGTAGATGCTTGGAACAAACTTCTGGGGTGGAGCTCCATTTTCGCTACCCAACTGCCTTCCCCCCCATCCGGGCAGGGTTTAAAAAGGGTTAAATAAGGTTCAGGAGGTATGTGTTTTTAATAGGAAAGTAAACACAAGAATAAGGGGGCACAATCTGAGGTTAGTTGGGGGAAAGATCAAAAGCAACATGAGAAAATATTATTTTACTGAAAGAGTAGTAGATGCTTGGAACAAACTTCCAGCAGATATGGTTGGTAAATCCACAGTCACTGAATTTAAACATATATCTATCCTAAGATAAAATACCGGAAATAGCATAAGGGCAGACTAAATGGACCATGAGGTCTTTTTCTGCCATCAATCTTCTATGTTTCTGTGTTTCTAAATTCTAGTATTTAATGCATGCAACCTAGTTGTAACAATCATATACAGTTTGCTTTGTTTATTTATTTTTAACCTGTCCCTGCCATCTTCTTTTATTCAGTCCTTGCTAAAGATAATGTACTTATTGTCACGGACGGAGGAGAAATCTGAACGCAAACTTTGGGGAATGGAACTAGGGATTTAAAATGGTATTCTTCACTTAATTTAAATGTTACATTAAATGTAAGCATAGGTCCAAACATTCCCCCAAGGAATGTTTACTGGTGTATAGTCTTCCCGGCATTCACACTGAAAGGATTTCTTTTGAGGGTTCAAATACAGATAACGTTTATTAACAATAATTTTTCTCCCCTTGATGAGGCTGTGCTGGGAAATAACATCTAGCTTGGAGCTGAAGCAACCAACTTATTTATCTAAGTTATTATTTCTTACAACTGCTTTATTTTTTTATTGCTGTAAATTTATCTTTTAATAACTCTTCTTATGGCTGTTTCAGTGGGTTGTTGTAAGTCGCCTGGAGGGAAAACGGATAATGCCTTTGATTTCTTAAATAAATAAATACATTGAATTGAATTACTAAATAAATATCTGCACGATGTGTTCTGTCGGGCTCTCTGGTAGACTTCTCCCAAAAATTCACAGGTACAAATTTCAGACACACACACGTTTGAAAATTCAAAACAATGTTCTTTATAATGAAAAGTCACTTAAACTAAGTCCTCTTTTGTTATAGCAAAGAGCACTCGTCTCCAACCAAACTGGTAATTTGTACAAGTCCCTTATCAGTTCTGTGATACTTATCTTGCAGCTGTGAGGCAATTCACAGTCCTTCTTCTTTCACAAAGTGAAACACACTTTGCTCTGGTTTAGTTTCAAAGCGGGGGAAAATCAGCACACAAAAGGTCAAAGTCAGTAAAGCAGTCACGAAACACAACGATCAGATAATCCTACACTATGCATCGCACTCCGCATGCGTGGCTCTATCATTAACTCTTGTTCTGAATCCAAGGAGGAGCTAGATAATTGATCTCCTTCTGAGCTGTCTGCCACACTCTCCTCCTCCCTGTCACTCATGTCTTCTTGGTCAGAGGAGCCTTCATCATCAGATTCCACGGGGGGGGGGCAAAACAGGCCTGCAGCATGTGGATGTCTCCCCCACATCCACAGTCCTTGGGGCAGGAGCTTGTCCAGAGCTAACCACAACAACGATGTAAATGCTAAGAAGTTTTCTTTTTATAAATGAAACTCAAGCTTACTTGATTCTGAAGCTCCTTCACCTCCTCCTCAAAAAAGTAGCGACAAAAAATATCTTGCTGCTTACATTTCCAAAAGAGAAATTCTAAATAAACAAATACATGAGTCCCTTGAGTGCATGTCATGTTTGGGATATTCATTTTGGACAAAATATTGCTTGCCTCTGTCTTATCTGGCCAGCTCTTTTCATTCAGCCTTCGTCCTTGGAGTTTATGAATTGAAACAAATGCAATGTTTGTATGTTCTACTAGCAGTGAGAAGGACTTAAAAATTTTATAAATCATGCAGACTGCTGGCAAATTCCTGATTTAGTAAATACAAGAGTAACAATTGCTTCCCAGCAGTGCTTTGTCATGTGTTTAAGTTCTAATTCCTCACCCTCTTATTCTAGGATGTTTGAGGGATGCTGTCAAACAAAGCCACTAAACAGCTCGTTCCAAAGCTTGAGATCCTCACTGTCATTCCTTACTGTCAATATCATATATGTATACAAAAATGTATTGCAGTCAATCAATTTTATTTCTATTGTGGACCTAATAAAACTAAGTAGAAAAAGAACTATCGGTAGTAACACAAAATTGCACTAAAATAGAAATAAAAAATCATAATAATGCATAAAACGCTATGTAAAATTAGGCTAAGTTAAATCATGATCAATATGAAGCCTTGTTAGACTTTGTTGGGATTAAGAACCTGATGATGATTATATTTAGTGGTTAACTCACCAGACTGCAAACTGGGAGACTGGGAGATTTAGTTCCACTTTAGGCATGAAAGCCCACTGGGTGTCTTTGGGCCAGTCATTCTCTTTCTCACCACTCATCTCAGTGTTATTGCTAAGAAGGGAGGGGAAGGATGAAGTAGTATTAAGTATGTTCAACATCTTGAGTTAGTTATTAAAATAATAAAGGTGCGATTAAAAAAATCTAAGCAAAAAAACAACACCAGAATGGTGTGCATATTTGTTTAAAAGGAGAAGGAAGGAAGGAGATGAGAAGGAGAACAAAGGTAGGAGATGGGGTTGGGAAGGAAGGAAAGAAAGAAAGAAGGAAGGAAGGAAGGAGGGAAGGAAGGAGGGAGAGAGAGAGGTGGGAGTGAGAATGATGGAAGGAGATGAGATTGAGATGGAAGGAAGGAAGGAAGGAAGGAAGGAAGGAGAGAGAGATGGGAGTGAGAATGAAGAAAGGAGATGAGAAGGAAGGAAGGAAGGAGAGAGAGAGAGATGGGAATGGGAATGATGGAAGGAGATGAGATTGAGATGGAAGGAGGGATGGAAGGAAGGAAGGAAGGAAAGAAAGAAAGACAGAAAGAAAGAAAGAAAGAAAGAAAATATGCTATGTATTTATTTGTTTAGATTTATTTTGTAAGCTAGAAATGAAAGGAGATTCACTTGGGAAATGTTCCTGAAAGTAATCAACACTGTAATCCCAGAAGATATAGATGCAAAATAGGTCTGGGAAAGAAAATGCCCAATAAAAGCTAAAGTTACTTTGAAAGCTAAGGATTTCTTTATTGCCACAAATGCAGCAACTACTTATATACTTTCACACATTTTATCCCTTTCAACTGTCATCTCTGAATTCCAATTAGTGAAGTCTGTCTTATGCATTCAGGGCTTCTTGTTTGATGGGTTTGGAGTTTTCTTTTTAAAAAAGTAAATAAATATAAAGCTTAATTGAATTGATATTCAATTAGATAGTCATTTGATGGCATCTCAAAGTTGAATTAGAGAGTCAAACCACTTCAATTGTTTTTCATAACAATAGAGCCTTTAAATATCGAACTATACTAAAGAAAATTGGACAGATTGATTCAATTGAATTTTCTGAATTGATCAGTGCATCTGAATCAAAACAAATCAATAACCTGCAATAACCAGTTGGACAGCATCAGCGCTGATCCATTTTCCCAGGAAACGACAACCAAATATGTCAGAAGACAAGAAAACAAACTTGAATCGCGGTAAATAGCTATAGCATCAGAGTATTTGCATTCAATATTTTTAATCACAGTGCAACAAACGCTTTCATCACTTCATGTCTTTCAGGATTAAACATTTCATTCTAAATCTTTAAAGTCAGTATAACACACTGTTAGTCCATCATATTAATTAAGAGGATTCTAATCTATTTTTTTGCTTTGTTTTTTGTTTCAAATCTCGTCCTATTTCAACCTGGTAATTTTTACTGATGCCTCATCAGCATTCATTGCCTCAGCAACCAGAGTAAGTATCGATTTACCCTACTTAAAGAAGCCACCACAATCATTCTTCTCAGAAGAAATTAGCCTTAAAGAAGGGAGCAGAAGGAATCTAGTAAAATAAGAAATCAGTCATCGCGCTTTCATAAGGGGAAGAGTGGCCTTTAGTCTCCCTAGTAGAGAAAAACGTTGAAATGCCAGAACAAAATCTGAAAATTGTATCCTTCTTTTTATTTGTCGACTGACACTGCCTGTGGTGTAGAAAAAAACCCAAGGTGGCCGCATTCATTTAATAGCAGATAAACACACTGTATAAATAGTGGTATAGCCTCTTTAAGCACTTGCAGACAGATCTAGCGGTGGGTTGGTCCGATGTAGCCGAAGTAGCATACATGTTAGGATAGGATTATATTATATCTGTACTTCTAGCATAATATGCCTTGCTCACTCTGATTCCATTATAGCCAGGATAGGACTACACGTAACTCACATAAGTTAGTCTGCACTTCTGGTGAAATCTGCTAAAGGAAAGAGCTGACCATAAAACGGTTCAACAAACATCCCACTGGTAACAAGTATACACTACTCAAGGATGAAAGCTACGTGGTCAAAGGATGCAATATACATTGCTTGAAGACAACAGGATGAGGCTGTGATAAAAGGCATTGCTCATGGTAAACAGGAGATTGGCTGTGATAAAGACAAATGGCTCAAGGAAATTAGCTACATGAAAGGACATTACTTGAAAGGACATTTGCTCAAGGAAATTAGTTAAGTGACCGGACAAAGCCTTGATAAGGATTTACTCAGGGCAAAGGTTGCATGACAAGACAATGACAGGGGAGGGAGTGCAAAAAGGTTGTGCCATACTTAGAGTTATGTTATTGGGTGTTTGTGTAAACATGTAATCATTGTTATTTGCATATGCTCACAATAAAAGAAAGCGAGCCGCTCAAAACCGTGTCACTTCACCCAGAGAGAAATGTGTCCAGGTCTTCTTTCTAGGATTGGCGTTCGTGAGTGACCCCGCCTGGCTGGGGGTGCTCTAAGTCCCTCTGAGACATCGTTCCCCTCAGGGATTTTGCAGCACCTCAGTCCCAGTTCAACCTGGTTCTAAGAACCAATAGCGCTGGCAGTGGGATGCTTTGCCCAGCCACCCGGGACGCTTCTGTGCATGCGCAGAGGTATTGCGTGTGTGAGCAAGCAAGCGGGCACATGTGTGCAAACAGGTAGTAAAAGGTTTTAGAACTCACTACTAGACATATCTTATATCTGCATGTTCTGGAGAATGTTTGGGATCAGTGTATATATCACAGGGGTGAAATTCAAACATTTCCCCTATCAGTTCTGTGGGTGTGGGTTGGTGGGAATAGCAGGATAAGGATACAGTGTTCCCTTGATTTTCGCGGGTTCGAACTTCGCAGAAAGTCTATAACACGGTTTTTCAAAAATATTAATTAAAAAAATACTTCGTGGTTTTTTCCCTATACCACGTTTTTTTCTCACCCAATGACGTCATATGTCATTGCCAAACTTTCATCCACCTTTAATAATTTTTTTAAAAATAAACTTTAATAAATAAACATGGTGATTAATAATCTAAATGGTTGCTAAGGGAATGGGAAATGGTAATTTAGGGGTTTAAAGTGTTAAAGGAAGGCTTGTGATGCTGTTCATAGCCAAAAATAGTGTATTTACTTCCGCATCTCTACTTTGCGGAAATTCAACTTTCGCGGGCGGTCTTGGAACGCATCCCCCACGAAAATCGAGGGAACACTGTACTGCAAAATTTCCATTCCCACCCCACTCCAGGGGAAGGATACTGCAAATTTGGCTTCCAAATTTCTGGTAGGCAGGAGCTGTCATCACCAGCTCTTAGAAAAAAAACATATCACAATCATAACTCCACCATGTCAATCAACTAACTAAATGTGATTCCACCAACCAATCAAATCGTTAAAACACAGCCACCCAATCTACTTGCAACATTTGAACCAGAAATCCACCCCCACCACTGTTTATAAGGATCAAAGGGCAGTTGCAAAAAAAAACCCCATATTCAAAGCAGCATGAAGCCAATAACCTCAGGCTGATGATGGCGAATGTGATTTCACCAAAATGTCATAAAGACACTCAAAATATTACACGGGGGAAAACCCAAACTCACAAAAATCTACCCACGAAAATCTACAAAAAACAAATAGATAGATAGATGGATGGATGGATGGATGGATGGATGGATGGATGGATGGATGGATGGATAGATAGATAGATAGAGACATAGACACAGACATGTAACATATATATGACATTATTATTTATTTATTAGATTTGTATGCCACCCCTCTCCGGAGACTCAGAGTGGCTCACAATAAAAACAACAATATGACAAATCCAATATATTAAAGACATCTATAAACCATTATTAAAACCATGCAGCACAATCATACCATACATAATCAACATAAGCCCAGGGGTGTCTTAATTTCCCCATGCCTGACGACATAGGTGGGTCTTCAATAGCTTACACAAGGCAAGGAGGGTGCGGGTGGTTCTGATATCTGGGGGAAGTTGATTCCAGAGGGCTGGGGCTGCCACAGAGAAGGTTCTTCCCCTGGGGCCCGCCAGACGACATTGTTTAGTCGACGGGACTCAGAGAAGGCCAACTCTGTGGGACCTTATCGGTCTCTGGGATTTGTGTTCAGAAGATATTCTGGTTTTTTAAGGTCCCGATAGAAATAATATATGACTTAGCGAGCAAGGAAATTAATTTTTATTTATAGGATGAATGGGCAAAATAATGGTTGTTCTTGGTTTCAGGCAGAGTTCTCTCCACCTGGTTGCTTATTTTGAATGAGATGTTTTTTAATTACAATTCTGGGTAGAGCTTTACTCTAAGTTGTTTCAATGAACGATGGGGGACAACTAAGCACCATCATTGTTTGCAATAATGGTGTCCCTCGAGGCAGTGTTTTAGGACCAACACTCTTCATTCTCTACATAAATGATCTCTGTGACCTTATTATCAGCAACTGTGCTCTCTTTGCTGATGATGTTAAAATATTTTTGTTTTCAGCAAGAAAGAAACCCCCACCCCCCAAAAAAAAATTCTCATAGAGAGAACCCCTGAAATGATGAAAAATCATGAAATATCAAGTTTCAGATATGCAGGGAAAATTTTTTACAGGGACTCAAACTTGGCTTTGGGTCACATACGACCCGAACAGAACAGTAGGGTTAACATACTGTTTTAAAAGTTTATTGGTTTGTATATTGAAAAATGAATAAATATTTTTTAAGTGATTAGAAATGGAATCACTTTTAGATTGAATTGAATAGAGCAGAGATAGGCAATATGTTGGCATCCAGATGTTTGGGGCAACAGCTTTCACCGATGCCATCATTGTCCATATTGTTTGGGGTTAATGGTAGTTGAAATCCAAAATATCGGGAGCCTCAATTTGAGAGCATCCACTAAAGTAACTGAAATAAATAATCCCCTTCAGAATCAAGTGTATTAATCCTCTTTGTCTTCTTATCCATTGACCAAATGCTAATGATCCTGCCGGAGACACGTTTTACCTTTATGGTTTTTCATTCTCCTGCACAAGCGTTGCAAGATTGCCAGCTCATGTGCATGCCCACCACGTTTCCTTTTTAAATAAAGTTCTTCAGAATGACACGCTTGTACAGTCTGGAGTTTTACCAGCCCAAGTTTCATTGATCTTTTAGTCAGCCTTTGTTTATTGAGAACCTGATATTCTGGACAGTTTGCAAAAGGAAGTAGAAAGAGCCGTAAATGTGAAGGCACATTTATTTGTACAACTATCCTAAAGGGAGAATCCAGGAGATGCAGGAATAAAAAGTAGAATTTGGAGGAGATGGTGAGGAACAAAAGAAAAAACATTTAATCCATTTCTAGCGTCCTTCTCTATGGACCTAAAAGAATGCCTTACTATCAAAATTGTATCTCAGCACACCTAAGGCTAATTGCTTGCTACACATGGGGGAGAAGAGAAATGTAAAGAAATAGGACCTAAGAATATTATATAAAAATACCTATTAAGAATCTCTATTCCAAGATTGTATACATTTTTAAAATCTTTTTGGAATGATTTCTGTATTATGGTGCTTTGATATTTAGTTGTAGCCTAGTTCAATTCTTCTTCTTTTTTTTCCTGCCAGTATGTCATGCTTGTCAATTTTCATCCTTTCCTTATAAATGATTTCTCTTTCTCTCTTTTCAGTTCTACATTTTATTTATTTATTTATTATTTATTTATTGGATTTGTATGCCGCCCCTCTCCAGAAACTCAACAATAAAACAGCGTACAATAATAATCCAATACTAAAAACAATTTAAAAACCCATTAATATAAAAACCAAACATACATACAGACATACCATGCATAAAATTGTAAAGGCCTAGGGGGAAAGAGTATCTCAATTCCCCCATGCCTGGCGGCAGAGGTGGGTTTTAAGTAGCTTACGAAAGGCAAGGAGGGTGGGGGCAATTCTAATCTCTGGGGGGAGTTGGTTCCAGAGGGCCATGGCCGCCACAGAGAAGGCTCTTCCCCTGGGTCCCGCCAAGCGGCATTGTTTAGTCGACGGGACCCGGAGAAGACC
This sequence comes from Erythrolamprus reginae, assembly GCF_031021105.1. Taxonomy (NCBI): domain Eukaryota; kingdom Metazoa; phylum Chordata; class Lepidosauria; order Squamata; family Dipsadidae; genus Erythrolamprus; species Erythrolamprus reginae. Next base: position 15,504,777 of record NC_091958.1, on the reverse strand, counting down.
CATTTCCTATTCCAATGTTGACATTGTGGACTTACTGAGAAACATTTAAGGATGCCACTGTTCAGGGAAGGGCTACCAAACTTATGCATTTTCTTTCAACATCTTTCAGTGCAATTTGGGTGTTCTGGGGTGGAGTTCCATTTTCGCTACCCAACTGTGTTCCCCCACCATCCGGGCAGGGTTTAAAAGGGGTTAAATAAGGTTCAGGAGGGAAGTGTTTTTAATAGAAAAGTGAACACAAGAACAAGGGGACACATTCTGAGGTTAGTTGGGGGAAAGATCAAAAGCAACGTGAGAAAATATTATTTGACTGAAAGAGTAGTAGATGCTTGGAACAAACTTCCAGCAGACGTGGTTGGTAAATCCACAGTCACTGAATTTAAACGTGCCTGGAATAATAATAATAATAATAATAATAATAATAATAATAATAATAATTATTATTATTATTATTATTATTATTATTATTATTATTATTATTTATTAGATTTGTATGAAGCCCCTCTCCAAGGACTCGGAGCGGCTCTCAACAATAAAACATCATATACAAATCCAATGTTAAAACAGTATTTTAAAAAACCCTATTAAAAACAGTCATACAGCCCAAACACACCATCCATAAAATCAAAGGCAGCTAAGGATATATCAATTCCTCCATGCCTGGCAACATAGATGAGTTTTCAAAAGTTTGCAAAAGGCAAGAAGGGTGGGGGCAGTCCTAATCTCTGGGGGGAGCTGATTCCAGAGGGCGGGGCCGCCACAGAGAAGGCTCTTCCCCTGGGTCCCACCAGACGGGATCGGAATAAACACAGTGAAGGGCTACCAAATTTTTTACTACCACACTGTGGGCATGGCTTATGCATTTTCTTTCAACATCTTTCAGTGCAAATTGGGTGCTCTGGGGTGGAGCTCCATTTTTGCTACCCCACTGCATCCCCCCCCCCATCCGGGCAGCAGCCCACTCCTGCCACTGTTCCATAAGGTGACAGTAAATTGTTAATAGTTCCAGAGTAATAATAGAAAATAAGAATGGCAGCTGTATGACTATAAAGGCCAGACTATCTTCAGGTAGAATAGATTCAATCTGTCCCCTAACAGAAGATCAAGAAGGAATGTTGTGAATTTTTCCCCTAATCAAAATGGTAAAGGAGTAGGAGCATTGATGGGCTCCTACGGTATGGTCAGGTGCACAGAACTGGTAGAAAAATTTTGTTCAGGTATGCAGAACTGGTAGGAAAATGTTGATTTCTTTTTTCTATCCTTTCTGAGCTCTGGGTATGTTTTTCCTATCGCGGTAAATGAGGTTGAATGCATAGTTTCCTCTAAGCTGAGCAGTGAGCAATCGCTCACTTAAAAATCATCATCAACTCAGAGTTTTCCAAACCTGCCCAGAAGCCGAGAGGGAAGGAGAGAGAGAGGAAGAGAGGAAGAGAGAGAAACAGATAGAAAAAAGAGAGGAAGGAAAAGAGAAAGAAAAAGAATGGGAGTAAGGAAGAGAGAAAGAAAATCAAAATCTAGTTTGAAACTAGCTCAACTATTTAAGTGGCATTTTGATATTGATAGAGTTGCCCTATTATGAGCTCACTGTTATAGACACACAGTACAGTATTTTATTTTGAAATTCTCTGAGGCAAAACAGGGTGGGTTTTTTGTTTGTTTGTTTGTTTGTTTATCATTTCTGTGCCGCCCAGTCCCGAAGGGACTGCCGCTCAGACACTATACTTTTCCGCCCACCCCCCAAAAAAATTAGAGGGAACACTGGTTGAATGTGTATAGTTTTAGAAGACTCTGTGTGTGTAGTAGTTAATGTATATTTTGTGTTCCTGTGTGTAATATGTATGTACACATATGGCATATATACACAGGATTAAATAGTATATTTTAGATGTTCAATAATAGTAAATAGATAGGGAAATTGTATCTCTTTGAGGCAAGGAGAGGCCAGGCACCCTAACCCAAACCCTTGATGTGAGTGACGTCAAGTTGGCCACCTTTAAGCCAGTCACATGAACTTTAAATCACCCCCCGGTCACATGATCATCAAGCCACACCCATCTGGTCACATGGCTGGCAAGCCACACCCATATAGTAAGCCACAGTGTGATAGTAAAACATTTTGCAGCCTCCCACTGAGTAGGAGATTTCTCAGTCATAACTCTACTGTCCTTTGAAGTAGAGTAGTTCAGATGGCTTTTCCAGTGACTGTTTTAAAACAGTGATGTCAGGACTGCTGACAATTAGTGGAGTTAACAAAGAGAGACGGAGGTGAGGCAGCAGACACATAGGGCAAATAAATAAACAAACTGAACTTCAGTAGATAATTTGTTCAGTTGAAAGTGTTCCCCTTATTATGTTCGGATAAACGGATATCTGACAAAATGTTCCTTTGTCTTCAGAGGCTGCTCTCTTGAGTAGGTACAAAGTCTTGACTTTTAGGACAACTTCTCCAGTTTTAGCAGGCAGTTGTTGTCAAACAGAAGCATAGTCCCTTGATCTGACCAAGTCGGTATGTTCTGAAGAGATTGTCTCCGGTGAGCCAGTAATACCTGGCTTCTTATTAGAAGGAGAGGCAGCCTGGTGGGAAAAGGTCAGCTTAAAAATTCCATTTGCAGTGCTAAAGCATAGTGGTACATTAACACATGAATAGACCATGGGAACACTTCCTTGCTTTTCATGAATTTTCCTCTAATTTAATCATTGATTTCTCTCATGCAAGTGCAGATTGCAATGAGACTTTCTTCTTTCTCCATTGCCAAGACACGTTTTGGCCTAAAACTCCCTAGAAACAAAGTTACAAGGGTAGTAATCCACGTGGTGATACAAAATAGAGTACAGTGATCCCTCGATTATCGCGAGGGTTCTGTTCCAAGACCCCTCGCGATAATCGATTTTTCGCGATGTAGGGTTGCGGAAGTAAAAACACCATCTGCGCATGCGCACCCTTTTTTCATGGCCGCGCATGCGCAGATGGTGGAGTTTGCGTGGGCGGCGGGGAAGACCCAGGGAAGGTTCCTTCGGCCGCCCAGCAGCTGATCTGCTCGGCAGTGCAGCAGCAGCGAGCAGACGAAGATCGGGGTTTCCCCGCCGCCCACGCAAAGGGGAAACCCCGATCTTCGTCTGCTCGCTGCTGCTGCGCTGCCGAGCAGATCAGCTGCTGGGCGGCCGAAGGAACCTTCCCTGGGTCTTCCCCGCTGATGCCCCCGCTCACCCGCCCGCCCGCCCGCCGCCCGCCGCCCACCAGCAAGAGGGGGAGAGAGAGAGAAAGAGAGAGAGAAAGAAAGATGAGAAAGGAAGGAAGAGAGTGACGTCATCGGGCGGGAAAAATCGCAATATAGCATTTCGCGAAGAACGAGATCGCGAAAATCGAGGGATCACTGTATACAAAACTTTTGGCAGACCAGTTTTTGAATACAGCTCGTCTGCCTGTAATCCACACCTTTTATAAGACATTGATATGATTGAGGGGGTATTTCACGAGAAGAGTCTACTTCTCTACTTACAATAGAATCTCTTAGGCTTTAAATTTTTGGCTTGGACAATCTGGAACTGCACCGCCTGCAGTCTGATCTAAGCATAGTACACAAAATTGTCTGTTACGTCTTACTTGTCAACATCTTCTACAGCTTCAACCTCAATAAAACATGGTCAAACAATTGATACAAACTCAAGGTAAACCACTCCAAACTCAGTGGCAGAAAATACGACTTCAGAAACAGAGTGCCTGGAATATTCTACCCAACTCTGTTTTTATTTATTTGTTTGTTTGTTTGTTTGTTTATTAGATTCCTACTTCTCTTTCTAAGTTATTCCCTGAGTGAGTGAGTTCTATTTTATTAGATATTATATATAACAGACTGGTTTGGTTCTGCAACCCAACAAGCCCGACACAAACTTCAGAGGAGAATCAGAACTGCAGAAAAAACAATTGCTGCCAACCTGCCTTCCATTGAGGACCTGTATACCGCACGAGTCAAAAAGAGGGCTATTAAAATATTTACTGACCCCCTCGCATCCTGGACATAAACTGTTTCAACTCCTACCCTCAAAACCTCGCTTCAGAGAACTGTACACCAAGACAACTAGACACAAGAACAGGTTTTTTTCCTGAACGCCATCATTCTGCTAAACAAATAATTCCCTCAACACTGTCAAACTATTTAAGTCTGCACTACTATTACTACTAGTTTTTTCCTCATCATTCCTATCACCCATTTCCTCCCACTTACGACTGTATGACTGTAACTTGTTGCTTGTATCCTAAGATTTTTATTAATATTGACTGTTTCTTTTCTTATTTAACCCCATAATCATTAAGAGTTTTATCTCATGATTCTTGACAAATGTCTCTCTTTTTTTTATGTACACTGAGAGCATATGCACCAAAGACAAATTCCTTGTGTGTCCAATCACACTTGGCCAATAAAGGATTCTATTCATTCTGTAAAGAATTCTATATGCTTCTATACTTCTCTAATTTTATCCACATTATTATTGTATTTCTTATTTCTTAACCTCATATTCATATCATTAAACATTTATTTTGGGTATATGTCATTTATCTAATGCTGCCTCCTTGTCTAATATTGTCATCTGGGTTGGTTGCCGATCAATTTCCGGTCACAATTCAAAGTGTTGGTAATGACCTATAAAGTCCTTCATGGCATCGGACCAGAATACCTCCGGGACCGCCTTCTGCCGCACGAATCCCAGCGACTGGTTAGGTCCCACAGAGTGGGCCTTCTCTGGATCCCGTCGACTAAACAATGTCGTTTGGCGGGACCCAGGAGAAGAGCCTTCTCTGTGATGGCCCAGACCCTCTGGAACCAGCTCCCCCCAGAGATTAGAACTGCCCCCACCCTCCTTGCCTTTCGTAAAGTTCTTAAGACCCATCTCTGCCGTCAGGCATGGGGGAACTGACACATCTCCCCTGGACCTATACAGTTTATACATGGTATGTTTGTGTGTGTGTTTGCTTTTAATAATGGGGTTTTTAGCGTTTTTTAAATTATTAGATTTGTTCTTACATTGTTCTTGTTATTGTTGTGAGCCGCCCCGACTCTACAGAGAGGGGCGGCATACAAATCTAATAAATAATAATAATAATAATAATAATAATAATAATAATAATAATAATAATAATAATTCTGAGAATGAATTCAGGTGTCTGCTCTCAGTCCTCCCACGGTGAGGTGAATGGTAGCAGCAAGAGTCTCTGACTAAAATTCATGTTCTACCTTCCAAACAATCCAATTTGGGGTGTGTTTTTTCCAGATCTATGAAGTGCTGGTGAGCTTTCCTGAAAGATATTCACCCAGACCCCATGCTGTCTTCTTTCATGTTGTGCACTGTTCAGCTGTTCACTTAGACAGTTACGGGATAAATACTATTCTAGGACAAGACTATTTTGCTGCTCTGCTTTTTTTTTTTTTAAAAAAAGAACTTCACTTTATGTTCTTCTCCTGAAGTTGATAACCATTGTTGCTTTTATTTTATTTATTGGTTTACTTAATTGGATTTATATGCAGCCCCGCTCCAAGCACTTGGGGTGGCTTACAAAACATAAAAAAATAGAACAATATAATATACAGGTGTTGTGGTTAGCTCTGGCCCTGCTCCTGCCCCAAGGACTGTGGATGTGGGGGAGACATCCACATGCTGCAGGCCTGTTTTGCCCCCGGTGGAATCTGCTGATGAAGGCTCCTCTGACCAAGAAGACATGAGTGACAGGGAGGAGGAGAGTGTGGCAGACAGCTCAGAAGGAGATCAATTATCTAGCTCCTCCTTGGATTCAGAACAAGAGTTAATGATACAGCCATGCATGCTGAGAGCGATGCATAGGCAACAATAACTGAGAGATTATTATCAAAGAAAATGAGGCCACCTGTGGTTGGGTGCTGTGGTAATTAGTGAGGCTGCTATAAATAGCAGCCTGTGGGTTTGGCCATTGTGGAGGATTATCTGATCGTTGTGTTTCGTGACTGCTTTACTGACTTTGACTTTTTGTGTGCTGATTTTTCCCCGCTTTGAAACTAAACCAGAGCAAAGTGTGTTTCACTTTGTGAAAGAAGAAGGACTGTGAATTACCTCACAGCTGCAAGCTAAGTATCACAGAACTGATAAGGGACTTGTACAAATTACCAGTTTGTTTGGAGATGAGTGCTCTTTGCTATACCAAAAGAGGGCTTGGTTTAAGTGAATTTTCATTATAAAGAACATTGTTTTGAATTTTCAAACATGTGTGGGTCTGAAATTTGTACCTGTGAATTTTTGGGAGGATTCTACCAGAGAACCCAACAGAACATAAAGTGATCCCTTGTTTTTCACAGGGGATGCATTCCAAGACCACCCGTGAAAAACGAATTTCTGTGAAGTAGAGAAAATATATTTTTAATGTATTTAACGAGTATTTGGACTTTTAAAACCCACCCTTTGCATTAAACAGTCATTCTATAATGTTCCTCAGCTGGAACTACATGTGATATCCTACCAGTTTCTTTAATAGAACACAGTAATACTGTAGAAGAATTTTATGAATTTTTAATGGATTTAAAATTTTCAGTGGATTTAAGCCCCCTTTGAAAACCTGTGAAATAGCGAATCTGCAAAAGATGAACTGTGAAGTAGTGAGAGATTACTGTAATCATCTAAAGCCAATTAATTAAAAAAACCTAAATGTACTAGTGGATAAAAGCCAATATTATTTTTAAAACCAATCATACCTGTTGCATCCATAGCAACAACCAAAGCATCCCCGATTGGCTGGCTCAGGAAGCAGCAGCTTCCTGCAACCGGATTGGCTGTTCCTGTTGACAGCTCATATAAAAGGCTGAGGCGTTCTCTTCTTTCTGCTTGTTCTGCTTCCTGCCGCACCATTTTTGTCACTGTTCTGTTGTATATTCTGAAGTACCACAATAACAAGGTTGTGTCTGCATTCCGGCTCATATTTAACAATACCCACTCAAACAACAACCATACGTAACATTCATTGGCCAGAGAGCTGGAGCTTAATTGCCCCAAGCCTAGTGGCATAGATGAGTCTTGACTCTTGTGGAAGGCAAGGAGGGTGGGGGCAGTATGAATCTCCGGGGGGAGCTGATTCCAGAGGGCCGGAGCCACCACAGAAAAGGCTCTCCCTAAGTCCCGCCAAGCGACATTGTCTAGTTGATGGGACCTGGAGAAGGCCAACTCTGTGGGACCTAACCATAAATTTATATTTGATTTAAAACTGTATAAAGACTGTTCTTCTGAGCAATTCTGAGAGGAAAAGCAGTATGTAAGAAACTTAGAACTAAGGAGAAATTTTCTGACAGTTAGACCAATTAATCAGTGGAAAAGCTTGCCTCCAGAAGTTGTGAATGCTCCAACACTGGAAGCTTTTAGGAAGATGTTGGATAACCATCTGTCTGAAGTAGTGTAGGGTTTCTTCCCTAAACAGAGGGTTGGACTAGAAGACCTCCAATGTCCCTTCCAACTCTGTTGTTGTTGTTGTTGTTGTTGTTGTTGTTGTTGTTGTTATTAGTAGTAGTAGTAGTAGTAGTAGTAGTAGTATCTCCGCTAATATTCTTCCCATCAGACAATAAAGTCCATAAAAGCCTTGGTGTTAATCCCAGAATATCTGGATAGCATTTGTTTGGAGAAGATTGTTTAGTAACCTCTTTTTCCTTTATCTTAACTTCCTTTCTATAGTTTGCCTTTTCTTCATATGAAATGTTTATACCAAATTTGGGAGGGTCACCATATAACATACTTGGAGTTAGGTCTCACTACACAGAATGCTGAAATCTAAATGGTATTTCCTTAATACAGTTTGGGGGGGAAATCTCAGGATGGTTTAATTCAGAGAGAGGGAGGAAGGAGGGGGGAGAGAGAGGGAGAGAGAGAGAGAGAAAGAAAGAGAGAAATTGCTTTACTATTCTTCTTAAAAAGGAACAATCAGCACCAACCACTGGTCTTTATGGTGATATTTCATTGCAGGATCTCCAGCTGACTGTGTCTAAAACAGTCAAACAGAAAATTATCGTAATTCTCAAGAAGGGGTAATGGAGGAAGATTTTTTTAAAAAAACACTGGATGACATTTTTAAAAAATTAAAAAGGAAAGAAAGTGCCATTTCTATTCAGCCTTATGTTAATCCAGTAGTACCTTAAAAGAGCGCATTTCTTAGCACTTGTTTTACAGTTCTAATTACATTTCCATCTGAGTTTTCTGAAAAGAATCTCTCCAATATATGCAGACTGAAACAATTTGCAATGCTAATGAAGTCGATGCTAGCAAAGCATACAGACTGAATGACACAATTCTTTTCTCCCCCCCCCCCCCAAAAAAAAAAAATCATATTCTCACTTTCTGGCATTTTAAAATTCTTTTTGAGACTTTAATTTTGTTTCACCTTGGCCTGAAACAAGGATCTCAGTTTTCGTTTTCTTATTTGCATAAGCTACATCAGCCTGGAATTATTTTTATTTTATTTTATTTACTTTGTCAAGCGGGTATATGATTACAGACAAAGTATAAACATGATTGTGAATATATAAGAAGTATAAGCATGGTTATGAGTACATGATATTTTACTAATATATTATTATCAGAGAAGGCACTGTTTGTTTGTTTGTTTTGTCATGTACATATTGGTGGTATACAAAGATATAACCATGTTTATATACATGATACAAGTAAGAGAGAAACATTAGGACAGGGGATGGAAGGCACCCTGGTGCACTTATGCACGCCCCTTACTGACCTCTTTAGGACTTGGGAGAGGTCTACAGTGGATAGTGTAAGGGTAAAGTTTTGGGGGTTAGGTGATGATACTACAGAGTCTGGTAGTGAGTTCCATGCATCAACTTCTTGGTTACTAAAGTCATATTTCCTGCAGTCGAGTTTGGAGAGATTTACTTTAAGTTTGTATCGTTTGTGTGCTCATGTGTTGTTGTGGTTGAAGCTGAAGTAGTCATTGACAGGAAGGACATTGTAGCAGATGATTTTACAGGCTATGCTTAGGTCGTGGTTAAGGCAACGTAGTTCTAAGCTTTCTAAACCTAGAATTATAAGTCTAGTTGCGTAGGGTATTCTGTTAAATATCGGCAAGAAAACTCAGAGAGCATCAAGGTCCCCAAAGCTGTCCTCCCCCTCTTCCTTCCACTCCTCCTTCTTCCCCCTCCTCTTCCTCTCCACACACCTTCCTCCCTTCTACACTGATGAGGTAACCTAAGATGGTAATACATTTCTATACGAAAACAACCAAGCTCAGAGGCCACCAAGGTTCCCTCCTTTCAACCCTGAGCTACAAATATCCCCCTTTATTGCCACCTCTTGCAGCCCTTCCCCATTTGTTCCAGAAGACCTATTTTCAGAGGCAAGTGTGAATTGGCACAAGTTATGGCATCAGCTCCTGCAAATGGATTGCAGTAGACTATTTTCTACATTTCTCATCCAATCATATAAAAACTCTTTGTCCTGGTTGAAGGCGGTAATGATGCAATCCTCACATATTTTGGAAAGGATCTATCAACAGCCTGAATCAATTGCCAGTATATACCTAGGCCAGCTTTTGTCTATTTTTTTTTTAATTTTAGCAAATAAATCACCTTGGACGGCCTAAAAGAAAATGATACGTAACAGCATTAAATAAATGTTTTCCCTAGTTTTGTTTCCATTCCCAAGCAGCCATATGGAGTATAGAAATGTGCCAAAACCAGCTTAATTATTCCAAAGGAGGTTTTTCTTCCATAGACAGAAATGTCTGTTTTTCTAGCTCATTTTCAGGATCGTTAAGAATATCTTTCCTTTCTTTTTTGCTCATGTCTTTGTTTTGTTTACCTTATTACTGGTCATATTTGCTGTTATTTTTCTTTTGACATGACAACACCATCTTCCACATCTTAAGTATATGGAAGAAAGAATGCAAATTACAATATTTCTCCCAGAAATCTGATTATAATGCAGCCCAAGCCAAGAAACACTCTACTTTTTCAAACAAGATGCCAGATTCAATAAACTCTTAATCTCTTACCTTGATTACTTGGGGAGGAATAAACATGACTAAGCTTTCAACAATTCTATAATATTGCATGAAAGATAAAGGAAAAATAGAGGTTTGATGTCTAAATAATTATGTTCTCTTTCTCTTTTTAACTTTTTTTTTTTTTTTGCAACTGCAAATAATGTTGACAATTGTATTTCTTCATTTTTGGCCCATGTCTGATTGAGAAACCATGGAATGTGTTATCTTTTGTAGTGAATAAAGAGCTTTGAAATGCAGAGACTTACTGATGCTTAAAAAAAATGAAAGTTTCATAAAGATGGCAAGAGAGGTTTGATTTCAAAATGTAATGAGAGAAGAAAAAGCTCCTAGCAGGTGGAACTGACAGATGAATTAGCCTCTTTAGAGCTCTATTTTGAAGGATTGATCAAAGCGAATTGGACCGCAGAGTTTTGAAGGGTGCTTGCTATCTAAATCTCTATAGGATTCTGACATATGTAATGCAATCTACACTATATGAGGAGAGGAACACAGTCACATTTTAAGGTTTTGTACTGAACCCACAAGGTTCAGTATGATAACAGATTAGGCAAGTAGCTCAATTTTCTTTAATTGCTATAAAAGTTCAACTCTAGATAATGATTCCAATGATTAAAGGGTTTATGGGTGAAAACATACTGTTTGATTATTTCCTATTTTAAAAGTAATTAAGGATCCAAATAAGGTACTAGAGAAGGAAGGACAATAAAAAAACTATTCAGCATTCAATAAATAGTGCATAAACCTACTACCTCCACTGCGCGCCCCCCTCCCCAAATGGGGGCAGCAGTCTATTACTGCTCTTATTCCATTCTTCAGACTGGACATCTGTTGTGGTTAGCTCTGGCCCAGCTCCTGCCCCAAGGAATGTGCAGGTGGATGTGGGGGAGACATATACATGCCTCAGGCCTGTTTTGCTCCCGATGGAATCTGCAGATGAAGCCTCCTCTGACCAAGGAAGCATGAGTGACAGGGAAGAGGGGAGTTTGGCAGACATCCCAGGAGGAGATCAATCATCTGTATCATCCCTGGATTCTGAACAAGAATTAATGACACATACACGCATGCGTAGAGTGATGCATAGGAGACAACAACTGAAGGATTATTAGAAGAGAAAATGAGGCCACCTGTGGTTGGGTGAAGCTCCAGTAATTAGGGCTGCTGCTATAAATAGCAGCATGCAGGTTTGGCCATTGTGAAAGAGTATCTGATCACAGGAATCGTGTGTTGCTGTTTTCTGGACTTTGTTGATTTTTCACACCTTTGAAACCAAAGCAGAGCAACGTGTGTGTGTGTGTGTCTCACTTCGTTGGAAGAAGAAGGGGTGTGAAGTTTCTTCACAGCTGCTAGCTAAGTACTTAATGACTGCTTAAGTGAAATTGTACAGACTACCCGGTTGTTTTGGGACAAGTGCTCTTTGCAATACAAAAATAGTGCTTAGTTTATTTTGAATTTTGTGATAAAGAACATTGTTTTGAATTTCCAAACGTGTGTGTGTGTGAAATTTGTACCCTTGAATTTTCGGGAGGCTCCTATCAGAGAGCCCAGCAGAACAGACATCATTGCATCTAATTTAACTAATGTGATAGTTGCAATTTTTAGCACCAGAAACTCTGACACTCCAAGTTCATTTCAGGAGGAAATAAGCCCATTAAAATATTTTTCCCCCAATTATTAACATTTCCTGCAATGTCTAGACACTAGGATGCTAAAACACACTGTTTGTGTGCCTGCCTTGTCTGGATAAATGAATTTGTTTTCAACAAAATATCTCAGGTTCTGCTTTCAACTGCAATATAACCTTTATTTACCCTCCCACCTCCACTTCCACCCCCAATCCAAGTAAGGCAGAAAAGGGTTTCGTTTTTAAGCCTTTGATTTTGCTGAACTTAGAGTCAACTTCCCATTCTTCGCTCCATGTCCTTTTTTCTTAAGCTACCGAGACCAGAACAAAAGTGAGCCAAATGAGTAGGTTGTTGTCATGAGCCTCAAACTGAAAAGCTTGGTTAACCAGCCCATGTGTGCTGTCATTTCATCTCTGCCCCACCAGTTCCCAACCTTTGAAAACTGGAGCATGTGTTCAAGGTCACAGCAGCTAAAATGATGAAAAAGAGGGCAGAATCAAGGCAGGAAAGGTTGACGGGATCAGGATATTAAGTAGTGCTCCTCAGGAGAACTGGCTGCGGTACAAGCAGAAAACTATTCAGCAATGAAAACGCAAACAATAAAGCAGAGAAGCTGCAGCTCTTCATTTCTTTAATCTACTTGACTCCCCAATTATTGCACTAGCCATCAGCTGAAGCCAAAAGAAGGTCCCAGCAAAGGTATCTAAATTTTAAGAAGGTTGCACTTGAAACATATACACTTCAAGTTTATAGGTTAAGAGTCTAGGTCAGGTGTCAAGCTCACGGCCTGCAAACTGGATGCCTTATGCACTGGTCACACCCACTCAGTAATGGGCTGCTGCGCCCACATGGGGGGGACACACAATGGGGGTAGTAATTTTATGCACTATTTATTGAATGCTGAATAGTTTTTTTAATTGTCCTTCCTTCTCTAGTGCCTTATTTTTTTATTTTTTTATTTGTTTGTTTGTTTATTTGTTTATCTATCTATCTATCTATCTATCTATCTATCTATCTATCTATCTATCTATCTATCTATCTATCTATCTATCTATCTATCTATCTATCTATTAGATGTGTATGCCACCCCTCTCCGTAGACTCGGGGTGGCTAACAACAATAATAAAAAAGCATATAACAAATCTAACATAACTAAAAAACCCTCATTAAAAACCAAACATACACACAAACACAAACATACCATGCATAAATTGTATAAGCCTGGGGGGAAAGGAATATTTCAATTCCCCCATGCCTGATGACAGAGGTGGGTTTTAAGGAGCTTACGAAAGGCGAGGAGGGTGGGGCAATTCTGACTCTGGAGGGGAGCTGGTTCCAGAAGGTTGGGGCCGCCACAGAGAAGGCTCTTCTCCTGGGTCCCGCCAGATGCCATTGTTTAGTTGACAGGACCCGGAGAAGGCCAACTCTGTGGGACCTAACTGGTCGCTGGGATTCATGCGGCAGAAGGCGGTCCTGGAGGTATTCTGGTCCGGTGCCATGAAGGGCTTTATAGGTCATAACCAACACTTTGAATTGTGACTGAAAACTGATCGGCAACCAATGCAGATTGTGGAGTGTTGGTGTGACATGGGCATACTTAGGGAAGCCCATGATTGCTCTCGCAGCTGCATTCTGCACAATCTGAAGTTTCCGAACACTTTTCAAAGGTAGCCCCATGTAGAGACCATTACAGTAATCGAGCCTCGAGGTGATGAGGGCATGAGTGACTGTGAGCAGTGACTTCTGGTCCAGATAGGGCTGCAACTGGTGCACCAGGCGAACCTGGGCAAACGCCCCCCTCGCCACAGCTGAAAGATGGTTCTCTAATGTGAGTTGTGGATCGAGGAGGACGTCCAAGTTGTGGACCCTCTCTGAGGGGGTCAATGTTTCCCCCCCCCCGGGTGATGGAATTGTCCTTGGGAGGCAAAACCCACAGCCACTCTGTCTTATCAGGGTTGAGTTTGAGTCTGTTGACACCCATCCAGAGCCCAACAGCCTCCAGGCACCGGCACATCACATCCACTGCTTCGTTGACTGGACATGGGGTGGAGATGTACAACTGGATATCATCTGCGTACAGATGATACCTCACCCCATGCCCTTGGATGATCTCGCCCAGCGGTTTCATGTAGATATTAAATAGTAGGGGGGAGAGGACCGACCCCTGAGGCATCCCACAAGGGAGAAGCCTAGAGGTCGACCTCTGACCCCCCACTAACACCGACTGCGACTGACCGGAGAGGTAGGAGGAGAACCACTGTAGAACAGTGGCTCTCACTCCCAACCCCTCCAGCCAGCGCAGAAGGATACCATGGCCGATGGTATCGAAAGCCACTGAGAGGTCGAGAAGCACCAGGACAGAAGATAAACCCTTGTCCCGGGCCCACCAGAGATCATTCATCATTAGTACGATCCTTAATTACTTTTAAAATAGGAAATAATTAAATTGTATGTTTTGACCCATAAACACTTTAATCATTATAATTATTATGTAGAACTGAACTTTTATAGCAATTAAAGAAAATTGAGCTACTTGTCTAATCTGAACCTTGTGGGTTCAGTACAAAACCTTAAAATGTTACTGGGCTCCTCAATAAATAATGCTGTCTATCATTTGTCCTTTATGTGGTTATTCAAACAATGTGGCTTAATCAACTTGAAAAGAGTCCAAGCACTTAATTGAAAACCTATCTTGGTCAGTAAGCCACTCCCACCCAGTCACATGGCCTTTAAGCCTCCCCCCGGTCACATGATTGTCAAGCCACTTTCACCTGGTTACATGGCTGGCAAGCCACACCTACCTGGTCACATGACCATAAAGTCAGACCTACAAAATAAGCCACGCTCAAAGTGTGGCAGTAAAACTTTTGGCCGCCCATCACTGAATAAGAGTATCTGAAGTTACAAGGAAACATGCTTCCAAACATTATGCCAGGCTAAATTTCTGAATTCAATAAATAAACATTTTATAAAGCAGAAATAAAAAATGTATGCATCCTTTTACTTCCTTTTTTTCCTGGCATGCCACTCAAGACAATTCTTTAAAGTCATTTTTTGTTGTCTGTGTTTTGCTTTTGCGCATAGTACATTAGGAAACAACATCTTAAGTTTGGAAGGCATCTTTATTTCCATGTCTCTGGACACATGGCTCTTTGGATCTTAGCCCATGCTTCAGTGTTTTCCCCTCTCCCAATTATTTCTTTAACATTGAACACATATTTCATTGTTCATTAATTATATGGATTCTTTGTTCTTTCTAATTTGAACAGACTTTAGAGCATTAAGACCATAATTACAAAGCAGCCAAATTTAGAAAATGTTATTTTATAACCCAGGGGGGCTAAAATTGTTAATATTTCCTTCTATTTACATATTATGAAAAGCCTTTATTATTCAATCTGATACACGATATGCAATGATCTAGACATTACTTCAAGTGTTTGCTTTATGCCAACTTTAAATTAAATAGAGCAACTTAGGGAGGGTAGGAACAATCAATTAAACACTATATATACAGTGGTGCCTCTACATACGAACTTAATTCATTCCATGACCAGGTTCTTAAGTAGAAAAGTTTGTAACAAGGAACAATTTTTCCCATAGGAATCAATGTAAAAGCAAATAATGCATGCAATTTGGGAAACCACAGGGAGGGTGGGGGCCCTGTTTCCTCCCAGGAGATTCCTAGAGAGGCCCCATGGAGGCTTCTCTCTGCCTTTTCCGATTACAGTTTCGGAGGCTCGGGTTTGTAAATGGAAAATGGTTCTGGAGAAGAGGCAAAAAAATCTTGAACACCCGGTTCTTATCTAGAAAAGTTCGTAAGTAGAGGCGTTCTTAGGTAGAGGTACCACTGTGTATGTATGTATATACATCTGCCTTACAAGGCAGAAGCTGCAGGATCAAATCCCAGTGAGGGTATGGCTAGCTGATGAGGCCAGAACAAGGCCAAAATAGATCTATCCTAGTCTCCCTTAATTTTAAAAATTCAGCAAAAACATGTGACATACATACATACATACAAACATACATACACATACATATAATGCAAAATATAAATAGGATGAAATTAGAATTTTAGTAGCTCAGTACAAAAATAATAGTTTTTCTCTTGCTTTCATCTTTAGAGGAACATGTTTGACACCAAACTATTTGAAGGGCAATGATTAAGACGGACATAATTTTTTCATGACCAAGACATCTTACCCTTTGACCCTTTAACTGTCATTATTATGCCAACAGGCCACATAAATTAATCTAAGGCCATTCCCTTATCCTAATTTCCATATTATGATTTCAGTGGCTCTGCCGATTTGACCTTTCTATGTTTGCTTAATAAAGTTTCATAAAAATGTAAACATTTACAACCAGAATTAGAAGGCTAGCCTAGTGGATGCTTTGACACCCTGGTCATGGTAATGCATGGCCATACATTATAAATTTAACAATCAGTATATGCATATAGATGTGTAAACTTATTTTTTTCATTGACTCTGAAATAAAGTGATTTCAGGTTAACCTGCTGCTCAGTTCGAGAAAACTCCCTAATCTTATGTTCCCGGGTCTATTTGACCCGGACTGCAAATTGATCATTTTAGGTACTTATATTTGGTCTTTTTGAAAGCTTTTTACACCTGGAAACAAGTTTGAACATTTCTGCACACAATGGAATGAAAATTGAACTGAAAACATTCATCCTTATTGGTTTATTTTGCACATAAATGTGCATCCCCCCCCCATGTTTGTGGATTTTTTTTAGGTTTATAAGGCCGGGGGGGTGGCCCTTTTGTGGCAAAAATAAACCAATAAGAATCATTTTTTTCAGTTCATTTCTATTTTTCTTATGTTCAGGATTCTTCAATTTAGTATATCAAAACTTTTGGGGGAATATTCCTTAGAGATTTGTTGCCTAAAAAAGTATAAATTGAAACACAATTCAGAAAACCAGGGGGGAGGGGCTTTTTGATAAAAATAAAAATATAAGCCTCAATTCTTTCAGTTCAATTTTCATATCATTATGTTCATAAATGTTCAAACTAGTTTTCCAGTTGAAAAAGTTTTCAAAAAGATCAAATTCAAGTACCTAAAAAAATTCTTTTTGGTCGGGTCATATACGACCAGAAACAGACTCGAAGTGATGATTGCAATACTAGTCTATGCCAATGCGATGATCCAATATGAAAAATACGAAACAGAAGGCTTCGGTTTTATCTAGCGCTGAGTCCTGAGACCACTGAAAGAAAGTTTTCATTGTTCAGGGGAGTTATTATTATTTATCTAGCAAAGGGCCATGTGACAGAAAAAGTACAGAGAAGAGCGACAAAGAGGATTAGGGGATTGGAGGCTAAAACCTACAAAGAATGGTTGCAGGAACTGGACTTGGCTAGTTTAATTAAAAGAAGGACCACGGGAGACGTGATAGTAGTGTTCCAATATCTCAGGGGTTGCCACAAAGAAGAGGGAGTCAACTTATTCTCCAAAGCACCTGAGGGTAGAACAAGAAGCAATGGGTGGAAACTAAACAAGGAGAGAAGCAACTTAGAACTAAGGAGAAATTTCCCGACAGTCAGAACAGTTAATCAGTGGAACAGCTTGCCTCCAGAGGTTGTGAATGCCCCAACACTGGAAGTTTTTAAGAAGATGTTGCATAACCATCTGTCTGAAGTAGTGGATGGTTTCCTGCCTAAGCAGGGGTTTGGATTAGAAGACCTCCAAGGTCCCTTCCAACTCTGTTGTTATCATTATTATTAAACATACAAAGAAGTAGTTTGCCTGGTTGAGACTGCTAACCTTGTTTGGTTCGTTCATTCATTCATTCATTCATTCATTTATTTATTTATTTATTGGATTTGTATGCCGCCCCTCTCCGTGGACTCGGGGCAGCTAACAACAGTCATAAAACAGCATGTGACAATCCAATAGTAAAACAATTAAAAACCCTTATTATAAAACCAAACATACATACAAAACATACCATGCATAAATTGTAAAGGCCTAACGGGGAAAGGAATATCTCAATTCCCCCATGCCTGATGGCAGAGGTAGGTTTTAAGAAGCTTACGAAAGGCGAGGAGGGTGGGGGCAATTCTAATCTCTGGAGGGAGTTGGTTCCAGAGGGCTGGGGCCGCCACAGAGAAGGCTCTTCCTCTGGGTCCCGCCAGACGACATTGTTTAGTTGACGGGACCCGGAGAAGGCCCACTCTGTGGGACCTAACTGGTCGCTGGGATTCGTGCGGCAGAAGGCAGTCCCTGAGATAATCTGGTCCGATGCCATGAAGGGCTTTATAGGTCGTAACCAACACTTTGAATTGTGACCGGAAACTGATCGGCAACCAATGCAGACTGCGGAGTGTTGGTGAGACATGGGCATATTTGGGGAAGCCCATGATTGATTGATTGATTGATTGATTGATTGATTGATTGATTGATTGATTGATTGGATTTGTATGCCGCCCCTCTCCGGAGATTCGGGGCGGCTAACAACAGTAATAAAACAATGTACAATAATAATGCAATAAATACTAAAAATGATTAAAAAAACCATTAATATAAAAAAAACCAAATATACATACAGACATACCACACATGAAATTGTAAAGGCCCAGGGGGAAAGAGCATCTCAATTCCCCCATGCCTGGCAGCAGAGGTGGGTTTTAAGGAGTTTACGAAAGGCAAGGTGGGTGGGGGCAATTCTAATCTCTGGGGGGGGGAGTTGGTTCCAGAGGGCCAGGGCCACCACAGAGAAGGCTCTTCCCCTGGGTCCCGCCAAGTGGCATTGTTTAGTTGACGGGATCAGGAGAAGACCCACTCTGTGGGACCTAACCGGTCACTGGGATTCGTGCAGCAGATTCGTGCAGCAGAAAGCTGCATTCTGCATGATCTGAAGTTTCCGAACCCTTCCCAAGGTGCAACCTAGGGGACATGTTAGCTCCACAGCAGACTGGATTTCCTGCTCCATCATACAAGGCCCCATCCTTACACCAAAGCCACCTGACAAACAAGTATTGCAACTGGGAAGGTCCAGCACCAGCAGGATTCCAACCATCCAGATGAAGCACCTGCTGAAGTGGTACCTATTTATCTACTTGCACAGAACATGCTTTCAAACTGCTAGGAGAGCTGAGTGAGGGGAATCTCAACTGCCCAAGGAGCTGCTGATACAGTTCTACAGAGGAATCATTGAGTCTGTCATCTGCACCTCTATAACTGCCTGGTTTGGTTCTGCAGCCCAAGAAGACCGACACAGACTTCAGAGGAGAATCAGAACTGCAGACAAAAACAACTGCTGCCAACCTGCCTTCCACTGAGGACCTGTATGCTACTCGAGTCAAAAAGAGGGCAGTGGAAATATTTACTGACCCCCTCGCATCTTGGATATAAACTGTTTCAACTCCTACCTTCAAAACGTCGCTACAGAGCACTGCACATCAAGACACAAGATCAGTTTTTCCCCAAACGCCTTCACTCTGCTAAACAAATAATTCCCTCAACGCTGTCAAACTATTCACTAAGTCTGCACTACTATTACTACTATATTTTTTCTCATCATTCCTATCACCCATTTCCTCCCACTTATGACTGTATGACTGTAACCTGTTGCTTGTATCCTTAAGATTTTTATTAATATTGATAAAAAGTTTCCTCATTGCTTATTTGACCCCTATGACAATCATTAAGTGTTGTATCTCATGATTCTTGACAAATGTATATTTTCTTTTATGTACATTGAGAGCATCTGCACCAAAGACAAATTCCTTGTGTGTCCAATCACACTTGGCTAACAAATAATTCTATTCTATTCTATTCTATTCTATTCTATTCTATTCCATTCCATTCCATTCCATTCCATTCCATTCCATCCTATCTCACTAAATACTGCTAAGACTCAAAACTCTGGAGCCCTGAGTCCTTCGAGATTGGGTGGCATAAAAGTTGAATAAATAAATAAAATAAATAAATACCATCTCCAGCATTATTAATCCTCTAAGCCACCCGGCCTCATTTGGAAGACTAATGACACAGAAAAAAAGCAACTATTTAATGGTAGAACGTGAGTTTTGCCACTAGTCATTGGCAAAAAGTCAATATTCCGAAAACCCTAGATACAATCTCTGCACTGGAAATGCTGTGGCTCAATGACAAATAACACGCTTGGAATGATTTTGAATGTTGAATATTATTTCAGTGTTGTCAGCCTTGATGTCGCGCTTGATAGGAATGGGGAGGGGGGGTTGAACTCCTATCTATAATTTCAGGAAGTATCAATCACATGCTTTGTTTAGTGGAGAGACAGCATGCTGTGCATACCCAGCCATTACGTTTTATAAAACATGGTTTATGGCTTGGTGTATTATGGAAAATCAGTCAGTTGTGCTTTATTTGATAAATCTTTAATGTACTTTTTGTTTGTTTGTCAAAGGCTGCATTGTCTCAGAGGCAAATCAGTAGCAGTCACATCATAGCTAGGGGGTAAATCAAGCAAAGGTCGGAGCACTGTGGAAAATAGGTGGGAGGCATCTATTTTGTTTCTGACATCCTTTTGTTGTTGTTGTTGTTCTTGTTGTTTTTGTCTAAACAACAATCTTCTCCAAACTTTCCATATTCCCATGTATTTCCCATATGCACGTATTCCATACATATAATTCCCAGATAGGAATTGCATACATGAAGCCAACCCAGAAAATGTTGCATACATGAAGCCAACCCAGAAAATGTTATTATATTTTAACATAGCCTTTATAGAGAGAGGACATTGCAATAAAGATAAAATGCATGTCAGCAGGCATTAGACTAAAAAGATCCTATGAGATGAGTCCAAGTCATGAGTACAAATCCTGTTCTGTCGGGCTCTCTGGTAGAATCCTCTCAAAAATTCACAGGTACAAATTTCAGACACACACAGGTTTGAAAATTCAAAACAATGTTCTTTACAATGAAAATTCACTTAAACCAAGCCCTCTTTTGGTATAGCAAAGAGCACTCGTCTCCAAACAAACTGGTAATTTGTACAAGTCCCTTATCAGTTCTGTGATACTTAGCTTGCAGCTGTGAGGCAATTTACAGTCCTTCTTCTTTCACAAAGTGAAACACACTTTGCTCTGGTTTAGTTTCAAAGCGGGGAAAAATCAGCACACAAAAAGTCAAAGTCAGTAAAGCAGTCACGAAACACAACGATAATCCTCCACAATGGCCAAACCCACGGGCTGCTATTTATAGCAGCCTCACTAATTACCACAGCCCCACCCAACCACAGGTGGCCTCATTTTCTTTGATAATAATCTCTCAGTTGTTGTTGCCTATGCATCGCTCTCCGCATGCGTGGCTGTATCATTAACTCTTGTTCTGAATCCAAGGAGGAGCTAGATAATTGATCTCCTTCTGAGCTGTCTGCCCCACTCTCCTCCTCCCTGTCACTCATGTCTTCTTGGTCAGAGGAGCCTTCATCAGCAGATTCCACTGGGGGCAAAACAGGCCTGCGGCATGTGGATGTCTCCCCCACATCCACAGTCCTTGGGGCAGGAGCAGAGCCAGAGCTAACCACAACACAATCCTGGCTTCCTTCCACTTTTGCATGAGAGATAATTGTTGGAAGCTTCTCGGTTCAGAACCACTAAAATCAATTAAAGAAGATTCCTGTTCTTCATTCTGACATTTTTGAACAGCCCATAAATGTTGGTGAAGATTAAGATGAAGCTAATGTTTTATATCCTGGCTGTCTTGTCCTGCATTCATGTTGGAAGGAAAGTGTATTGGAAATCTCAGGGTGAGCAAGACGGCGGAGATGCAGTTGGAGATTAAATGTCTATTTCTTTCACATTTCCATCAACTAAAATAAGATCTGTTCAACCATGAGAAAAGGGAGCACTATGACAAATATTAAGTGTTGTACCACATGATTCTTGACAAATGTATCTTTTTCTTTTATGTATGCTGAGAGCATCTGCACCAAGGCAAATTCCTTGTGTGTCCAATCACACTTGGCCAATAAAATTCTATTCTATTCTATTCTATTCTAATCTCCAGATTTATACTCTGCATTTTGTCAAAGCAACATAATCACCCTTCAATACACCAGGGTGATTCGACACAAAAATATGTAACCCTTCTCTGGTGCAGAGCTGAAGGGATCGGATACTGTAGCCTAGAGGATAATTCTCTCCCTTACAAGGCAAAGGTTGCAGGTTCAAGTCCCAGTGGGTATGGCTAGCTGATGAGGCCAAAATAAGGCCAAAATAGATCTATCCTAGTTTCCCTTAATTTTCAAATGTTTTTAGCTGAAATTTTAAAATTAAGGGAGACTAGGATGGTACCATTTCGGCCTTGTTCTGGCCTCATCAGCTAGCCACACCCTTCCTTACTGGGATTCGATCTGGCAGCCTCTGCCTTGTGAGATAAAGAATTAGCAGTTGAGCCACCAGACCTTGATCCCTCCAGATATATATGTGGATAGAGGTCAACTCAGGGGTGAAATCCATCAGGTTCTGACGGGTTCTGTGGAACTGGTAGTGGAAATTTTGAGTAGTTCAGAGAACCGGAAAATACCATCTCTGGCTGGCCCCAGTGTGGAGTGGGAATGGAAATTTGGCAATATCCTCCCCCCCCCCCAAGAGTGGGGAGGGAATGGAGATTTTTGCAGTATCCTTCCCCTGCCACACCTACCAAGCCATGCCCACAGAACTGGTAGTTAAAAAATGAATTTCACTACTGAGTCAACTTCATTGATTTTGATGGAAAGGATTTACTGGGCATACTTGCATAGTGAATATGTATTTTTGCCGGAGGAAGAAGAGGACTATTTGTGTTGATTATCCAATAAGGAGTTTTTGGCAATCATAGAAAATTAAGAGTAATAGCTCCTCTGGGACCTCAACACGTGTCCCACCTTAATACTTGACCCAGGCATAGAATAGGTATGGTTAGAGTTAGTAAACCCATATTATACTGCAATTGACTTATCAAGGATGGGATGCTAAGCAGACTTTGCTTCCTGCATTGCCAGTAATCTCCACTGTCTATGGAGATTCTCCTCTGAGCACTTATCGCATCAGTTCAGCCAGAGGTAAGACACATCACATTTCAAAACATTCGCTCAGCTTGTGGGAAGAAAAATTGGGTTGATGGTCTTTTCTGATTTTTCGATCGGAAAGAGGAACAGCTTACTAGAAATTTTTTAGAATGCCCAGGAAACTATATTTAGCATAGAGCCTGTATTCAACTGTGCCACACATGCCCAAATTGTATGCAAACTTGCTGGAAAATAAAACACACACAAAAACAAGAGCCTTACAGAAATCTAGCAGATATTTTATCAGAAAGGTTGTTAAGAACTATGAGTCAGTTTTGCTGTAGCCTGAATTGCCACTGACAACAATATTGGTTTCATTAGCTGTCAAAGTACTGCAAAATATTCTGTCTCGTCTATTATTTTGACAGTAATGGAATTTAAACAATAATCTATGTAAGAGCAGTGGGATTATGCCTATCTTTTGTCTCTGTTCCGTACAATCCTTTAACCACTTCACATTCCGTGATTACTGCAAGATGCCATTATCAATTTAAATGCAAGTCATTGGCAGCAAAAGTCACGAGACCAAATTCTTGGTTTCCAAGATTGAAATTTCATGAAATTTCGCATACGCACACAAGGGACTGAGAAGAAAGCAGATATTTTTTAAAAAAATAGATTGTAATATAATAACCATTTCCCTATTCAGATTACCAATAAAATGACTATATATGTATCCGAAGGACCTGTATACTTTACGAGTCAAAAAGAGGGCTGTGAAAATATTTACTGACCCCTTGCATCCTGGACATAAAGTGTTTCAACTCCTAGTCTCAAAACGTCGCTACAGAGCATTGCACACCAAGACAACTAGACAAAAGAACAGTTTTTTCCCAAGCACCATCACTCTGCTAAACAAATAATTCCTTCAACACTGTCAAACTATTTACTAAGGCTGCACTCCTATTACTACTAGTTTTCCTCATCATTCCTATCACCCATTTCCTCCCACTTATGACTGCATGACTGTAACTTGTTGCTTATATCCTTAAGATTTTTATTAATATTGATTGTGTCCTCATTGCTTATTTGACCCCTATGACAATCATTAAGTGTTGTACCTCATGATTCTTGACAAATCTATATTTTCTTTTATGTACACTGAGAGCATATGCGCCTGTTCTGTCGGGCTCTCTGGTAGAATCCTCCCAAAAATTCACAGGTACAAATTTCAGACACACACACGTTTGAAAATTCAAAACAATGTTCTTTATAATGAAAATTCACTTAAACTAAGCCCTCTTTTGGTATAGCAAAGAGCACTCATCTCCAAACAAACTGGTAATTTATACAAGTCCCTTATCAGTCCTGTGATACTTAGCTTGCAGCTGTGAGGCAATTCAAAGTCCTTCTTTCACAAAGTGAAACACACTTTGCTCTGGTTTAGTTTCAAAGCAGGGAAAAATCAGCACAAAAAAAGTCAAAGTCAGTAAAGCAGTCATGAAACACACCAAACGATCAGATAATCCTCCCCAATGGCCAAACCCACAGGCTGCTATTTATAGCAGCCTCACTAATTACCACGGCCCCACCCAACCACAGGTGGCCTCATTTTCTTTGATAATAATCTTTCAGTTGTTGTTGCCTATGCATCGCTCTCCGCATGTGTGGCTGTATCATTAACTCTTGTTCTGAATCCAAGGAGGAGCTAGATAATTGATCTCCTTCTGAGCTGTCTGTCACACTCTCCTCCTCCCTGTCACTCATGTCTTCTTGGTCAGAGGAGCCTTCATCATCAGATTCCACGGGGGGAAAACAGGCCTGCAGCATGTGGATGTCTCCCCCACATCCACAGTCCTTGAGGCAGGAGCTGGGCCAGAGCTAACCACAACATGCGCCAAAGACAAATTCCTTGTGCGTCCAATCACACTTGGCCAACAAATAATTCTATTTTATTCTACTCTATTCTATTGCAGTATAAAAATGCTAATAATTTTTCTGTGGATCAAGCAAAAAGCTCTAATTACAGGTGCTCAACTTGCAATCATTTAATGACTGATCTTACAATGGCAATTTTACAAAGTGACTTACGAACAGTCCTTGCACTAAGGCTATCACAGCATTCCTACAGTCATATAATCAAAATTTGGGCTCAGCAAACAGCATGAGTTTATGATGCCGGCAGCATCCCAGGGTGAAAACCATTTACAATCCTCTCAGTCAGATTCCAGCAAGAAAAAAAAAATCATTGGATTCACTTTACAATGACACGGTTTAATTTACAACTTCAGTGATTCACTTAACAACCATGGGAAACAAATGTCATAAAATCAGGCATGAATCAGTTACCAAATCACTTTACTTAGCCATGGAAATTCTGGTCCCAAATCAAGAATTTACTAATTGCATAAATGTGCTTAGGAACAGTTCACTGTTTTTTCTTTCCTTTTCTATTTTTTTCCTCTTTTCTTTCTTTTTCCTTTTTTACCGTGTATAAATTTAGACTAGGCTTATTATTATTATTATTATTATTATTATTATTATTATTATTATTATTATTTATTAGATTTGTATGCCACCCCTCTCCGAAGACTCGGGGCGGCTCACAACAGTAACACAAAAACAATATAACAATGAGACAAATCTAATATTAAAATAAAACATATTAAAACCCCAACAATTTAAAACCATACAACACATACATACCAAACATAAAATATAAAAGCCTGGGGGAGGATGTCTCAGTTCCCCCATGCCTGGCGATAAAGGTGGGTCTTGAGTAATTTGCGAAAGACAAGGAGTGTGGGGGACGTTCTAATCTCTGGGGAGAGTTGATTCCAGAGGGCCGGGGCCGCCACAGAGAAGGCTCTTCCGGGGCCCGCCAAACGACATTGTTTGGTCGACGGGACGTGGAGAAGGCCAACTCTGTGGGACCTTATCGGCCGCTGGGATTCGTGCGGTAGAAGGCGGTTCCGGATGTATTCTGGTCCAATGCCATGTAGGGCTTTAAAGGTCATTACCAACAAGTAATGACCTTTACCAACCAAGTTGTGATAAGACAACTATGAAACTAAATAAGAACAAACCATTGTAAATATACTTAATTGATATAAAATATATAAAGAAGAAAGAATGGTAAACTGCTGAAATGTAAGCCTAAAAAGCTTATTTTAATTGTTTAGTAAAGTTTATTTTTATACTGAAAAAAAAAAAAAAGAAAATTATGGTCCCAATTGTGATTATTATTAATTAATTAAGAACTACCTGTTAATGAAACAAGCCTTGTGAGCAAAAATTAAGGAAAAATGACTGCAACCATTGTATTGTACTGTACATTGTATTGTATTGTACATTGTAATTTTTTATTAAGAGGAAGGGTTTCTGTCCTTCTCAGAGCAATATTGTTGTCACCAACAGAAGAGCAGCTCATTAATTCTCCGTTGCTAGTGCCATTTGTTTTCTTGGGTCCGACTGTGACATTGAATTGTTAAATATTGTTATGCTTTCTTTTGAGAGATTAATGGAAATACTTCCCGTGTATAATTCCTGAATTGGTGATTTCAAGGCAGACAAAATGACACGCACACCTGCAATAGAACTGTGCTTGGCATATGCTAATGGAAGACGTGGTGTTTTAAACGCACACGTTAAGCTTCGGAATCACTGCAGCTTTATAAGCATATTCAAATGAACACATTTTCAAATGTTTGCAGTAAAGCACCTGGGCATGTGATATACTCATACTGCAAGTGACTAATAGAAATTTCAGATTATCCAGTCTTAAGGCTCAGTGTGCTTTTAGGAGGATCAAATCTTGGTTAACTCTCTGCTATGGTCATGCGGTATACTTAACCGGCCCAATTAGAAACCTAACAGCTGCAGTTTTGTTGTGCAATTCCAGAGAAAAAGGATTAATTTGTGGCAAACCAGGTTAACCATGTTTTTAAGTCATTCATGCTGCCCAGAATCAATCATGAAGACAGAGATGGTGTGAGTAACTTCAAACATGTTGACCTTCCTGTGGGAATGCATGGCAGATACATCCACGGAAAATTATCTCCCGTAGTGTTAGATTTGTGCAGATTATTGCAGTTTGTGTACCTAACTTGTTTTTGTTAACCTCTTTTTGCTTTTCCCTTTCTTCCTTCGTGCCAACAGTTGTTTCTCTCCCCTCGTGTTTTCTACAGATTCCGTCTCAATAAATGAAAGCTTCAGAATTTTATTTGGTGGTCATAAAAGCAGAGAACCTGGTCACAAAGGCAGAGAACCCCATGGCTGGATGACAGAAGACAATCCTACATTGGCCCAGTTATTGTCCACAACAGGGGTGGTCAAAGTTGGCTCTTCTATGATTTGTGGACTTCAACTCCCAGAATTCCTGAGCCAATCATGTTAGCCAATCATGTCATAGAAGAACCAACTTTGACTACCCCTGGCCCAGATGAAGATCAAATCAATGAAGAGTTCTTCTCTAGATGGCAGAGTATTTCCATAGGACTTTTTTTTCTATTTTCCCATGGGCAACATCATTTTCTTGACCTATCTCCCTGATCTGGATTCAGTCTTTCTAGGTAGACTATTCAGTCTGCTCAGTGACGGCAAAAAAAAATTACTATCACACTGTGGGTGTGGCTTATTGTGTGGGTGTTGCTTGATAATCATGTTACCGGGTAGGAGTGGCTTGCTGGCCATGTGACCAGGTGAAAGTGGTTTGGCAATCATGTGATGGGGGGTGGCTTAAAGATCATGTGACTGGGTGGGAGTGGCTTACCGACCAAGATAAGTTTTCAGATAGGTCTTGGACTCTTTTTCAGTTGATTATGTCACATTATTTGAATAGCCACAAAAAGGATCAATGATAGACAGCATAAGTTGTTGAGGAGTACAGTAACATTTTAAGGTTTAGTACTGAACCCACAATCTTCCTATTCTGTTTATTTGGTTATCGATTGTAGGCCAGGCATAGCCATCAAAAAGTATACTCTCTCTCTCTCTCTCTCTCTCTCTCACACACACACACACACACACACACACACACATAAATCCTCACAACCCCACCAGTTAGAGAATTATATAAAAATACTATTGTTCTTAAGTGGGGTAAATTGTGGTTGACTCATTTTGACAAACAGTATTATTATTGGTTCACTTTATACATTATGGTAAGCTATGGATTACTAAATGAATAGTTTGCATTGAGATAATGTATTAAACTATAAAATATAGCCTCATGCAATACCTTCATAAAATGCCTCTATTTTTATAGTTTAGCATAGCCTATAAGCCTATTCACAAAAACTGTGTGTGAATAGGCTTATAGAGAATGGCCAGTGTTGGAGAATGGCCAGTGTTGTGCCTATCCACAAGAAGGGCAGTAGAAAAGAAGCTGGTAACTACAGGCCAGTTTGCTTGGCATCAGTTATAGCTAAAATGATGGAGACTCTACTCAAAAAGATGATAAATCAGCACCTAAAAAACAATAACTTATTGGATCCAAATCAGCATGGCTTTACTGAAGGCAAATCATGTCAGACTAATCTCATTGATTTCTTTGACTATGTCACAAAGGTATTGGATGAAGGTGGTGCCGTGGATATTGCCTATCTGGACTTCAGCAAAGCCTTTGATATGGTTCCACATAAAGAGCTGATAGATAAATTAGTGAAGATTGGACTTAATCCCTGGATAGTTCAGTGGATTTGCAGCTGGCTGAAGCGTAGACATCAGAAAGTTATTGTTAATGGTGAGTATTCTGAGCAGAGACAGGTTACAAGTGGTCTGTTCTGGATCCTATTCTTTTTAATATGTTTGTGAGTGACATAGGGGAAGGTTTGGTAGGGAAGGTTTGCCTATTTGCCGATGACTCTAAAGTGTGCAATAGGGTTGATATTCCTGGAGGTGTCTGTAATATGGTAAATGATTTAGCTTTACTAGATAAATGGTCAAAGCAATGGAAACTGCAGTTTAATGTTTCCAAAATGTAAAATAATGCACTTGGGAAAAAGGAATCCTCAATCTGAGTATTGTATTGGCAGTTCTGTGTTAGCAAAAATTTCAGAAGAGAAGGATTTAGGGGTAGTGATTTCTGACAGTCTCAAAATGGGTGAGCAGTGCGGTCGGGCAGTAGGAAAAGCAAGTAGGATGCTTGGCTGCATAGCTAGAGGTATAACAAGCAGGAAGAGGGAGATTGTGATCCCGCTATATAGAGCGCTGGTGAGACCACATTTGGAATACTGTGTTCAGTTCTGGAGACCTCACCTACAAAAAGATATTGACAAAATTGAACGGGTCCAAAGACGGGCTACAAGAATGGTGGAAGGTCTTAAGCCTTAAACGTATCAGGAAAGACTTAATGAACTCAATCTGTATAGTCTGGAGGACAGAAGGAAAAGGGGGGACATGATCGAAACATTTAAATATGTCAAAGGGTTAAATAAGGTTCAGGAGGGAAGTGTTTTTAATAGGAAAGTGAACACAATAACAAGCGGACACAATCTCAAGTTAGTTGGGGGAAAGATCAAAAGCAACATGAGAAAATATTATTTTTCTGAAAGAGTAGTAGATCCTTGGAACAAACTTCCAGAAGACGTGGTTGGTAAATCCAAAGTAACTGAATTTAAACATGCCTGGGAGAAACATAGATCCATCCTAAGATAAAATACAAAAAATAGTATAAGGGCAGACTAGATGGATCATGAGGTCTTTTTCTGCCGTCAGTCTTCTATGTTTCTATGTTTCTAACTTTGGTGAATTTAACCCAGAATTCAGATTTTTTTTAAAAAAAAAGGAGGAGGAGGAGGAGGAGAAATTAGCGTTTTCTCATTCAGTTCTTCTGGGATTTGAAAACATGCAGTGATAATAGAGCTATGAAACCATAGCAACTCCCAGTAAACCACATGTGGCTAACCAATAAATGAAGCATCTAGATGTACAAAAATTCATTAAGATGGGGAAATGCACTGGGTATCATACACAATCCTTCATTCATATGCTCATTTTCTGTATCTCACCTTCCAATCAAATGAAGCCGGGGAAGCATATAAGAAGTGGAAATTGGGTAGCAGACGATTTAACCAACAGTCAGTGTAATATTTATGGCAAATATGTATGTTTCCATTGTATCATCGTATAATTTGAATTATAAACAAATGGGAAAGTGAACATTAGCAAAACAGAAATTTATCTGGGCAGAAAAATGGAAGGAGGGGGCAGGACCTAGGGAGAAAATTCAAATTGCAGATCTCAAGTTGTATCACTTTAGTAAAAACATTCTACATATAACTCAGAATTAGTTATCATTAAGGTTGAATTCCTGGGTAAAGTGAACATTGGCTAATTTTTACCCAAGGATCTCATGCTGCCTATTATAATATCATGCTATTAGTATTCTGATTTTTTTTTTTTTGAGGTTCAGTATTTCCAGATATCAAGGGAATCCCTGAGATATTTCTCGTATAACAATTAATTTCTTTTCCCATAAATGTTTAGCTTCATTTTGCAAGTCCCAGAATTTCATAATTATTTCCAATTGTTTTTCCTCGATCCCAGTATCACTCGGTATAGGAACATCAATGAACCAAACATTCTCCTTTACAACAACTGTTATAGCAAGCATGTTATGAACAGAGTGGCTGTCTTTTTGGATCCAATACTTCATCCATTAGAACAAGAAAACTTTATGGATTAAATCAATTGATCACATCAAATATAAAAAATGATGCAAAAATGGAGATACATACAAAGAAAACAAAATTTCATAATAAATCATCACCCCTCACAATTATTATTATTATGCCTTCAGGTCAGCATTGACATCAGATAATCTAAAATATTGAACCTTTTGCTCCAGTTTTTAACCAATTGGACTCAATTTATTGAACTGAATAATAATTTTCTGAAGGTTGCAAACATAGCATCTGTGTTTATTGAAAAAAAATCGTTTCAATTAAAGACAACAAAAACCTAAAGCATGAAAGAGGAAGAAGAATATAAATTCTAATTGTTGTAAATTAGGAAGAGAGAACATTCTTTGCTAAGCACAACATACACACATTTGAAAAATCATTATGCAGCAAGTAAGGAACAATGCACCTTTGGAGTTGTTATGCTGAACTAAAGAGGAGGATTACATCTGAAAAGCCCATTTAGCATTGTTAATGCTAAATTGTTTAGGGGCCATGCTTACTCAAGGCCTTGCACTGATCTTTATCGATCTCCTTCATATTTGAAAAGATAGGAACAATCTATACAGATTCACAAATCAACATTCTCAGCCCTGGCTGTTGTTCAGTTCTATGGCTTTCCAAATCTATCAAACAGCCTTTCATTGTTATCATCACTGCCAGTAGAAATTCCCAGGAGGCGTCAGGGTCAGGGGTGGGCAACAGGCAGGACGGGGTGGAACACAGTTCCACCGGCGGAAATGGAGATGAGTGCACAGCCCCAGCTGATTGGCAGCTGTCACTTCCTGGATTACTGGTCTTGGTTCGGCTCTCCTTTTCCCCCCCCGCTGCTGCTGCATCTGTGCTCCTTGCTTTTCTCCTCTTTCCTCCTTCCTGACCTCGGGTGAGCTTCCCTCTCTCCTGCCTGGCTCCCCTCCAGCCTCATGTGGCCACCTCCGGCCTGAGATGCAAGCAGAAGGCGTCGATGGAAGCAGCGCTGGCAGCATTTATGCTTCTGGCAGCACCCATTCACCTAGCTACCCAGCCTGAGGCAGGGGGGGGGACAATCCAGGAAGTAGAGCATGGGAAACATGAAGCAAATTGTCACCCCAACGAGCAACACTGGTAGGGCTGTAAGTCGAGGACTTAACAGTTCACTTGAACGGTGATTATCATTCAAGCCACTCCCACCTGGTCACGTGGCCAGCTAACCACTCCTACCCAGTGAAATGACCATTAAGCCACACCCACAAAATAAGCCACACCCACAGTGTGGCAGTAAACATTTTAGCTGCCCTTTACTGGTCAGGGTGATATAAACCACAGAGTAGAATTAAAGAACTTAGAATCCAACACCTTTGGGGAGCATCAAACAGGGACAGGTTACATTTCCTAGCACTAAATTCAGGAGACAATCTAATTCACACTTCTTAGAAGCCCCTGCACTGAATTTAATTGGAAAAATTCTGTTATGTTGGGTTTCAGTTTAATTTTTGAGTTACTCTGTCCTCCTCTATTCCCTCGGAATATGGCAGAGCTGTCAAACTCAAGACCCAGAGCCAGATCTGGCCTGTGGAGTACTTAGATCTGGCATACGGGGCCACCCAACCAGTGTGGTGCCTCCAACCAGTGAAAATAGATCTCAGAAGGGTCATAGCCCTCCCGAACTCCATTTTCACTGGCAGGGGGTTGCAAGAGGAAGTTGTGAATGGTCTAATACAGGAAGCTTTTAAGAAGAAGTTGGCTAACCGTTTGTCTGAAGTGGTGTAGGGTTTCCTGTCTGTTCTGCCTGACTGGGCTCAGGCGATTAGTAACAGTCCAGGGAAAAGACATCAAACACACACATGCTTTTCTAATCAGCAAACTTGTATTAAACAAACAAAAAGGGTTAACGAAAACAGTCCTTAATGTCAGGAATAAACTATAGGACAAGGCGTAAGGTAAGCCACATACAAAGTGCAGGAAAAAACAAACAAAGACAACCTGCACGGAGCAGAAACGTTTCAGGAGTCCTTTGAATCGTGGAGACTCGAGAGCAACCAGCTAGTCCCAGAGGTTTCACCTCCCACTTGCCTGAAAAGGCTGGGTTGAAATTCAAAGGCACGGAACAGAAACTTCAGAGCAGGAACCACAAAGTCACACAGATAAACAGCCACAGTTTGCCTTTTGCCTCTGTTCCCTTTTATACCTTTAGCCCTTATTAGGGGAACCACACCCAGCCCTCAGTATGAGAACCACACCCAGCCCAGGTGCTACTCTGATCACCGGTAATAGTCCTTTAATTGAGCCCTCCTTTGCATGGCTCTCCGGCTATGCATGTCTATGAGCTGTTCTGCATCGGAATCCAAGGAGGAGAGACTGTCCGAGTGGCTGTGTGCCAAATCCCCTGGGCTGTCTGCTGGGTCCTGTGTGCTGTCTGCCAACTCCTCTGAACCAGTGACCCAAGCCCAAACACAACACTGCCTAAGCAGGGGGTTAGACTAGAAGACCTCCAAGGTCCCTTCCAACTCTGTTGTTGTTATTATTTTGGGACTAACAAGCTTTCTACAGTCCCCTGAGAGCCAAAAGGGGCACTGGGGGAACCTGGAAGCAGGGGTGGGTTCTAACTTACCTCGCTGTTGATTTGCTTCCTCCTGTGCCACAAGGCAAAAAAAATGCCCCAAAACCCCAGATGGCAATTACATGCACAGTGACAGAATTCATCTTCTGCGCATGCTCAGAAGGAAAAAATAAATTAAAAAATATTTTTATTTTTTTTAAAAGATGGTGGCACCAACCGATCCAGTTTGGTGATGTCATTGTGACATCACCAGGAGGTCGCTACCGGTTCAGGAAAACTGTTCCAAACTAGGAGGAACCCACCCCTGTCCACAACCCCTCTTTGGTTCCAAATGCCTGTCCCTTTTACTCTTCACTCCCCGTGGGCATTTATCTACCAGGAAATTGAAGGGGGGGGGAGATTGCGGCCGGCCGTCAAGCAAGGACATTGCAACCAATTGTAAAATCGAGGCATACAAATGAGCCTTTCAACCAATGGTTCCCCAAACGGCGACCGTGATAAATTTATTGATAAATCCTTGGGGGGGAAAAAACTGAATGCATCTTCATTTCAGGAGAAGACAAGTGCAGGGGAGTGGAGTGGAGGAAAGAAAGAAAGAAGCCTTTAAAAAAAAGGGGGGGAAAGGACAGCTATCTTCAAGGTTGCTCGGAGCAAAGGAATGAGCAGAGTTTAATGCAGAAGTATTTGAAAGAGAGAAAGGAGAAGAGGAGGTGGCAGAGAAAGAGGGGAACGCTACTGTTCTCCTAAAGATTAAAAGATAATGACGCCTTCTATTACAATCCCTCGGCTACACTGTATTGATCGCATTGGGGATGCCACCGCAGGTCTCATATGAACCGAGCAGTTTTGGAATTAATCACAGGGGGTTTATTATGGTTCATGGGGCTTCTCATTCAAATGGCATTGTTTGCAATATTTATGGCCTAGATGGGTTGCCATTATTAAATGCAACTGTGTCACACGGAGCCGAGCCCACTGAGTTTCCGACAGGAAAAGCCATTCTTCACGAGTAAATCTTATCTAAACAATGCACAAAAAGCCAATTACTTTTTGATTTACATTTTAATTTTCACGTTCGGTGCGCGCTCCCCACCATCGCCCCCCGACAAGTACACCCGATCCCTATAGAGTCCTCTCTCAATTTTGATTTTGGATTACCAGCGTTGGGGTGGAGGCTAACATTCCTTCGCATCTTTAAACAAAGCTTGTTAATGAAGTCAGATGGGAGACTGGCTCGGAGGACAAAGGAGGGGGGCGGAAAACCTATTTGGTTTTTTAAAAAAAGACTCCAAAAATAAGAAAAAACAAGCCGCAATAACTCTTGAGAGAGTCAAAAAAAAGGAGATAAAGAAATGTGCTCCCTCGGGCAGGTTATTGAACATCTGTTGGGTTGAGAGATAAAAATTGCATCATTAGGAACAGCAATTGGAAAAGGGCAGTGACATTGACCATGTCACTGTTGCACATTCTTCTGGGTCACCCATGGTTATTTGTCAGAAAATTGCTACTCAGTTTCTCTCCTTTTATTTTATTTTTCTTCTTCTAATAGTCTTCTCATTCTTCCTATCATCCACTTATGACTGCAGGACTGTAACTTGTTGCTTGCATCCTTATGATTTATATTAGTATTGATTGTTCCCTGATTGTTTATTTGAACCTTAAGACAATCTTTAAATGTTGTACCTTATGATTCTTGACGAATGTATCTTGTCTTTTTATGTACACCAAGAGCATATGCACCAAAGACAAATTCCTTGTGTGTCCAATCGCACTTGGCCCATAAAGAATTCTATTTTATTCTATTTTATTCTATTCTATTCCATTTCTTTCCATTTCATCTATTCTATTCTATTCTATTCTGTTCCGTTCCATTCCATTCCTTTCCATGCTACGCTATGCTATGCTGCGCTGTGCTTTGCTATGCTATGCTATACTATTCAAGGGCGATACTATAGTAGTTTTGCTTTCTGAGAGCTGGAACACCAAAACTGTTTTTTGCCCTATTCTAAAAAAAAAATCACTTCAGCTCTTTATAATGATAAAATTACACTGTTCTAAAAAGAGAGGAGAGCTATAGAGCATCACATTCACTAGAAGTCATTAGATATGTCATTTCATCAATTCTACTCACTGATGAGATGTTAGTGAATGACACTGTATTTGTTCACAAAGATACTTGCCGAGTCTTAGAGGCAGCCGCTGGGTAGATCTGCTTGTCTTCATCCCAAGCTTTAGATGTGGAATCAGATATAGATGTGCACTCCGTTGCCATCAGATTGAAATTTGTAATATTTTTCATCCTTTTCTTTGATGCTAATTGCAGTGCCATTACCTGGTTATTTATTACAAGAACTGGGAATGGCAAGTCTAGTGAAAAGAAGGACCAGGGGAGACAGGATAGCGATGTTCCAATATTAAGGGGCTGCCCCAGAGAAGAGGGGGTCAAGCTATTTTCCAAAGCACCTGAAGGCCGGACAAGGAATAATGGGTGGAACTGACCATGGAAAGATTCAACCTAGAAATAAGGAGAAACTTTTTGATGGTGAGAACGATCAACCAAGAGACCAGAGGTTGCCTTCGGAATAGCATTAGCATTTAGCAATAGCATTTAGATTTATATACCGCTTCACAGTGCTTTACAGCCCACTCTAGGCATGTAAGCATATTGCTCCCAACAATCTGGTAAAATCTCATTTTACCGACCTTGGAAGGATGGAAGGCTGAGTCAACCTTTGAACCTACTGGGATTCGATCTGCCAAACTGCTGGCAGCCAGTGGTCAGCAGAAGTAACTTGAGGTACTGCACTCTAACCACTACACCACTGAGGAAGTTGTGGGAGCTCCTTCAAGGGGAGATTGGACTGCTATTTATTTGGACTGGGTATTGTATTGGCAGTTTTATGTTAGCAAAACCTTCAGAAGAGAAGGATTTAGGGGTAGTGATTTCTGACAGTCTCAAAATGGGTGGACAATGTGGTCATCCAGTAGGGAAAGCAAGTAGAATGCTTGGCTGCATAGCTAGAGTTATAACAAGCAAGAAGGGGGAGATTGTGATTCCACTGTATAAAGCGCTGGTGAGACCACATTTGGAATACTGTGTTCGGTTCTGGAGATCTCAAAAAAGAGATCTACAAAAAATTTCTACAAAATGATATTGATAAAATTGAACGGGTCCAAAGACGGACTAGAAAAATGAATGATGGAAGGTTTTAAGCATATAACTCATCAGGAAAGACTTAATTAACTCAATCTGTATAGCCTGGAGAACAGAAGGGAAAGGGGGGGACATTGTTAAAACATTTAAATATGTTAAAGGGTTAAATAAGGTTCAGGAGGGAAGTGTTTTTAATAGGAAAGTGAACACAAGAACAAGGGGGCACAATCTGAAGTTAGTTGGGGGAAAGATCAGAAGCAACGTGAGAAAATATTATGATTTGATTTGATTTGATTTGATTTGATTTGATTTGATTTGATTTGATTTGATTTGATTTGATTTGATTTGATTTGATTTGATTTGATTTGATTTGATTTGATTTGATTTGATTTGATTTGATTTGAATGCCGCCCCTCTCCGTAGACTTGGGGCGGCTCACAGCATACAATAAGACAATTCACCAGAAATCTAATAAATTTAAAAAACAAGAGTACAAGTGCACTAGAGTGCCTTCCGTCCCCTGTCCTATTGCTCTCCTATATCTCCTATACCTTTCTTCTATTCCTATATCTCTTCTTCTATTCTTTCATTGATATGTTCTATTACTATATCTTCTTTTCTATTCTTTCTTAGATATATTTTACCATGAATATCTCCTCTATAACCTTCATCATGTATTTTACTATGTGTATATAAATATATACCCACTAAAACCCTCGTTGTGTATTGGACAAAATAAATAAATAAATTTTAAAAACCCATTATTAAACCAGTCATACACACAGTCACACCATACATAAATTATATAAGCCCGGGGGAGGGAGGGGGAATTTTACTTATTTTATTTATTATTTTTTTCTTCCAAAATTCATATTTGTAAACACATTTTTCTCCATATATGATTTTTTTCCCTACTGCATTCTGAAAATTTTGATAAAAAAACAACCTTAAAAAAAATTTAGTAGATAACTAACTGGGTTCCAATCCACTTGTCTTGAAATGCTGATCAGGTCACTCTTTTTCAGGATTAGACAAAATTGAATTCTTCAAGCATCCCTTACAACAGTCTTGGAACAAATGGCATGTTCCTACCGTTCTCATTTTGCAGACATTTGAAACCATCCATCTTGCTGAACTTGATGTCTTTCCGCTGCCTTCCGAATGTCTTATCAGATTCTTGTAATTTAGTTGAGCAGGGATTCAAATTCTGAGCAGCTCTTCTTGTAAATCGGGTGCAATGCTTGGCCAGAGTCAAGAGAAACGATTCAGATAACGGGACTAAAAATGGATTAATGCTTGAAGGTTAAAAAGGAACTCATCTTGCATTTTTTTGGCCATGCCAAAGAGCTTTGAGTAACATTTTAAAAGATTGACAGAGTTGAAAGGAACCTTGTACTTTAGATCATCTAATCCAACCCGCCGCCCGAGCAGGAAATCCTACACCATCCCTGACAAAGAGAAACATAGAAAACATAGAAGACTGACAGCAGAAAAAGACCTCCTGGTCCATCTAGTCTGCCCTTATACTATTTCCTGTATTTTAACTTAGGATGGATATATGTTTATCCAAGGCATGTTTGAATT
The DNA here is from genome assembly GCF_031021105.1 of Erythrolamprus reginae. NCBI lineage: Eukaryota > Metazoa > Chordata > Lepidosauria > Squamata > Dipsadidae > Erythrolamprus > Erythrolamprus reginae. The sequence goes on along the minus strand of NC_091958.1, from coordinate 15,467,170 downwards.
CAGTTCCTGTGGATTTATCAACCACGTCTGCTGGAAGTTTGTAAGCCATCCTGAGTTCTTCAGGATTGGGCGGTATAGAAGTCGGATGGATGGATGGATGGATGGATGGATGGATGGATAGGTAGGTAGATAGGTAGGTAGGTAGGTAGGTAGGTAGTGTTGTGTTTGGGCCTGGGCCAGCTATTGCTCCCACAGATGGGAGAGACGTGGCACAAAGTGAATGTGAAAGCCTGGCTGACAGCCAGGAAGATGTGGCAGACAGCCAGGAAGATGTGGCAGACAGCCAGGAGGACGAGGCCACTGGGACACAGAATTCAGCTGACAGCCCAGGGGATTTGGCCTGCAGTCCCTGAGACAGTCTTTCCTCCCTGAGTTCTTCTGCAGATCAATATATTGATCTACGTAGCCGAAGAGCTATGCAAAGAAGGGATCGCTTTAAGGAGTATTACAAATCATTATAGGAGCACCTGGGCTGGGTGTGGTTCCCTTAATGAGGGCTAAAGGGATAAAAGGGAACAAAGGCCCAGGCAAACTGTGGCTGTTTATCTGTGTTGTTTTAGGGTTCCTGCTTAGAGGTTTCTGTGCCGTTGGAGTTTTCAACCCAGCTTTTTCAGACAAGTGGGAGGTGAAAACTCTGGGACTTGCTGTTTGATTCAAAGATTCAAAAGGACTCCTGAAACGTCTTTGCTCATTCCAGGTTGTCTTTGTTTGTTTTTCCCTATGTTTTTTGTATGCGGGTAAAGTAAGCCTTGCATGTTTTCGGACATTAAGAACTGTTTTTTGAGTAAGCTATTTTTGTTTATCTGCTGATTAGCAGAGCACGTGTGTGTTTGACTTCTTTTCATTGGACTATTACGCATTGCTGAGCCAGTCAGGCAGAACAGGTAGACAGACAGACAGACAGACAGACAGACAGACAGACAGACAGACAGACAGACAGACAGACAGACAGATGATAGATAGATAGAAGATTGACGGCAGAAAAGGCTTCATGGTCCATCTAGTCTGCCCTTATACTATTTCCTGTATTTTATCTTAGGATGGATATATGTTTATCCCAGACATGTTTAAATTCAGTTCCTGTGGATTTATCAACCACGTCTGCTGGAAGTTTGTTCCAAGCATCTACTACTCTTTCAGTAAAATAATATTTTCCCACCTTGCTTCTGATTTTTCCCCCAGCTAACCTCAGATTGTGCCCCTTGTTCCTGTGTTCACTTTCCTATTAAAAATACTTCCCTCTTGAACCTTATTTAACCCTTTAAGAGGCTTTTAACATGTCTTTGTCCCCCTTGTAATTGCTTTCCTTTAGACAGCTCACCATAGAGGAGCTGTTTAGGGATGGGATGGTCTGGCATCCTAGCAACATGGCCTGCCCAGCTTTCATCAGCAAGCCTGCTCTGGAGAGGACCTCAGTGTCAGGCACCTTATCCTGCCACCGTATCCTCAGAATTCTATGGAGGCAAGTCATGTGGAAGTGGTTCAATTGCCTAGCACAGGGGTAGGCAAACTTGGCTCTTGTGGACTTCAACTCCCAGAATTCTTGAGCCAATCATGCTAGCTCAAGAATTCTGGGAATTGAAGTCCACATGTCACAGAAGAGCCACCTTTGCCTACCCCTGGCCTAGCATGTCTCCGGTATCTCACCTACTCATTAGACGATTCCGTATCATGTTGTTTGTTGCCTTCCCACATGAACAGAAACTGCTCAAGCTCTTTACCAGTTTTTTTTTTCAGCAGTAGCAGTGACTGTACTTTATGTATCAATAGCCATTGAAGCTGCATCAGGGCCATTTGGGGAATGAGAAGGGGGGGCTACCCACTCCAGGGATTCATTAGATAGCCTGATAATGTATTTGCCTGATGTGGCCAGAATAAGAAATGAGCTTTTAATAGTAATAATGAAAAAGTAAGTCTTGCTCCTTTGCCTGCCCTCATTTTTGCACCATTAAATGAGCAGAGATATTTTAATTGATCCTTTCTACCCACTAGGCTGAAGGCTGCTAAGAGTCATCTTTACTTGTCCATACTCTTAGTACAAAGATGATCAAACAGTCACCCATTGGACTCTTTTCTTACAATTTTTCAAAATCCTCTGCTTCAACTTGTCTCTATTGACTACAATTTCATTTTTTTTGTCTTTAAATGCCAGCAGAGCTGCTAACCTCAAGCACATTTTTCAGTTTTCAAAAATACTTCTGGGAAACACGCCGGTCTCGTAAACTTCGCTGGAAACAGAAATCAAGTTTGTTGATTTGTTTGGAAGTGAATCGACGTATATACGTCCTTCCCTTAAAGAAAAGCATAAATTCTGGCAGCGCCAAACGTCTTTGAGGGACAGTGAAATAAACAAGAAACAACCTCCTCGGTTTGCTTGCTAAGCAATGGCTGTTTTGGGATGGTTTATAGTTGAGAAGATCTATGTCACAAACAGGCTGTCCAAAAAGCAATTGGACTTTTTTCTTTCTTTCTTGAAAACATTCGACTGCTCATCTTAGAAGCGGCTTGAGTTTTGGCTGCATGGTGGGAAATGGAAGGATTGACACCAGGAGTGAAATTCAACACTTCTCCCTTAGACTCTCCACGATTGACCTCTCCAGGTTCCTAAGAGGCCACTGGTGTGCCTTTCGTCCCCTGTCCAAATGTCTTTCCTTTCTTTCACCTATCTTATATATTCTCTTCCTTTCATATATCCTCTCCTCTAAGTTCACTTTCACCCCCTTTTATATTATCACATGTCTATCTTTCTTCCTATGTATTGGACAAATGAATAAATAAATAAAATAAAATAATTTTTTTCCCAACTGGTTCTGTTGGAGTGGCTTAGTGGGTGTGGCTGGGGAAGGATACAGCAAAATATTCATTCCCACCAGCGAAGGACTGCCGTCTTTGGCGATACCAGTGTGCCTTCCCAAGCCGTCGTGGATGCACATGTGCCAGACGGCATAAGTTTTTAATTTTGAGATGATTTTTTTTCACTTCTGGGCAACTTTTTTTCTGACAGCGGCATCGCGCATATTCTTTTCCGGGCAACAAAATAGCTCAATTTTTTTTTAAAAAAAACAGCAAGCAATACCATTTTAAAACATGGAATTCCACCTTGAATCAAGTTCTAGCATCCGTTTTTGCTTTTGAGATGAAGAATTTTTTTCACTTCTGTTCTGCCAACGTGTCTCAACCGCCCGTAATTACAGGGTTATTAGTCCAGGAAGACACACACCACACGATAAAAGGAAACCCCAAAAGTTTTTATAAACAGAAAAACATAAACAGCTCCCTTTTTAAATGTCAAAGGGATTTCTTGGTACACACAAGGCACAGGTTAAATGCAGTCCAATTGCTCACCCAATAACTGGGAAATTGAGTCAAATTCTAAAGTCTAGAGAGTCCACACACACAATCCTGAATAGCAAAACCCATGATCTTGACGAAACAATGAATCAGATAAACTGCCATGAGGCTAAAACACCAGGCTGCACTTTTATCTGTAGCACTAATTACAGCAGCCCCACCCAACCACAGGTGGCCTCATTTTCTCTTGTAATAATACCTCAGTTGTTGTCTCCTATGCATCACTCTACGCATGCGTGGATGTGTCATTAATTCTTGTTCAGAATCCAGGGATGATACAGATGACTGATCTCCTCCGGGGCTGTCTGCCAAACTCCCCTCTTCCCTGTCACTCACGCTTCCTTGGTCAGAGGAGACTTCGTCAGCAGATTCTACTGGGAGCAAAACAGGCCTGCTGCATGTGGATGTCTCCCCCACATCCACATCCACATTCCTTGGGGCAGGAGCTGGGCCAGAGCTAACCACAACAACTTCTGGGCAACTTTTTTTCTGATCGCGGCTGCAGGCTATTTCTTCAGTGGTGGGATTCAAAAAAATTTACTACTGGTTGTGTGGGCAGTGCTTGGTGGGTGTGGCAGGAGAAAGAGTACTGTAAAATTTCTCTTTGTTCCCCACTTCAGAAAAATCCCCATTTCCTCTGATCAGCTGGGACTCAGGAGGCAGAGAATAGATGGGTGTGGGGCAGTAGTAGTATTTATCGATTCTCTGAACTACTCAAAATTTCCACTACCGGTTCTCTGAATTATTCAAAAAGTTTCCCACTACCAGTTCTCCAGAACAGAACCTGCTGAAATTCACCTCTACTATTTCTGCTGACTTCCGGCTGCCTGCAAAGTTTGGCAGTTCAAATTTCTCCAGCCTCAAAGTTGACTCAACCTTCCGTCCTTGCAAGGTGGGTAAAATAACACCCAGATTGTTGGGGGCAATAGGCTGACTGTGAACCGCTTAGAAAGGGCTGCAAAGCATTGTGAAGTTGTATACAAGTCAAAGTGCTATTGCTGTTAATGCAGCCTTAAAATAAAGAATAGAATAGGATAGGATAGGATAGGATAGGATAAGTGTTTTGGTTAGCTCTGGCCCAGCTCCTGCCCCAAGGACTGTGGATGTGGGGGAGACATCCACATGCTGCAGGCCTGTTTTGCCCCTGGTGGAATCTGCTGATGAAGGCTCCTCTGACCAAGAAGACAGGAGTGACAGAAAGGAGGAGAGTGGGGCAGACAGCTCAGAAGGAGATCAATTATTTAGCTCCTCCTTGGATTCAGAACAAGAGTTAATGATACAGCCACGCAGGCGGAGAGCGATGCATAGGCAGCAACAACTGAGAGATTATTATCAGGCAGAGAATGAGGGGATGTTCAAAGGGGAAGTTGTCGTAAATGTCACCAAACCATCAAGTACAGTTAGTACAAATAAAAAGAGGACACATTTTCTTGTGGGTGATTCGACCGTTAGAGGTGTTGATTTGGGACAGAGCAAGGATGTGGTTAAGGTGCTGAGGTGTCTCCCAGGGGCCACTGCCAGCAGGGACAGGAGGCGGATTACAAACATTGTTAAGACTGTGAGTAAAGGTAATAACGTTGATGTGGTGGTGCATCTTGGCACAAATGATTTGTCCCAGAGAAATGTTAATGTAGTAAAAAGAGATTTTCAATGTCTAAGTGTGGAGCTGGGTAAAATAACTGATTCAGTGACTTTCTCAGAGGTGTTACCGGTTTGTGGCCAAGAGGATAAAACAACGTGTATCAGAGAGTTTAATGTGTGGTTAAGGCAGTGGTGTAAAGCTGAAGGTTTTGGCTATGTAAGTCATGATGTCAGTAGGTGGTCTAATAGGGAATTGTTTAAGAGGGATGGTTTGCATCCATCATATAGAGGTACCCAGGTGCTCGGTGAGGAATTCAGAACTTTTTTGGACAGGCATTTAAACTAGGTAAAGGGGACAGAGATGTAACTGATGTGGGTGATTTCTGTCCCCGACCAATGAGGATAAAGCAGTTTTTGGAAGCTTATGAAAAGGGAGCTGCAAATAATATAGATGTAGTTGTTGATGATAAGGGGCAAACTAATAACGAAAATAATGTTCTTCGGGTAATGTGCACAAATGCTCGAAGCTTGAGCAACAAGCTCTGTGAATTAATGGCCATAATATATAGAGATAATTTGGACCTGGTTGCCATAACTGAGACATGGTTTAAGGATTCTAATGAATGGGAAATATCCATACCAGGATATACACTGTATAGGAAGGATAGAATAGAGAGAAGGGGAGGTGGAGTAGCCATTTATATTAAAGAAAATCTAAAAACAACACTAATTCAAAATACGTGTCAAGATCTAGAGACTCTCTGGATTTGCATGCAAAATAAAGAAGGTTCTGTCATTAGAATTGGGGTGATCTATAGGCCTCCAGGGCAATCTGAGGAATATGACAACAAGATGGTGGATGAAATTACCCAAATGGCAGTAAAGGGAGATATTGTGGTTATGGGTGATTTCAACATGCCTGATGTTGACTGGAATATCCCCAGTGCCCTTACATGCAAAAGTAAGAATATAGTAGAGGCCTTTACAGGAGCAGCTCTGGCACAGCTGGTTAAGACACCAACTAGAGGGGAGAATATTCTAGATTTAGTTTTTACGAATGGGAATTGGGTTTCAGATGTCAAGGTGGGAGAAAATTTAGGTTGCAGTGACCATCTATCTTTGTGGTTTGATGTAAAAACTCATTGTGAGCAATCCTATAATGCAACCAAAGTATTGGATTTCAGAAAAACAAATTTTAATGCAATGGGAGAATATTTAGATAATGAATTAAAGGGGAGGGATAAAATGGCAGGAGCGAGCATCCAGTGGACTGTATTAAAAAAGGCCATCTTAAAAGCCACTGGACTGTATGTAAGACAAATAACTAAAGGTAAAAGGAAGAAGAAACCGCTATGGTTTAGCAATGATGTAAGGGCTATAGTCAATGAAAAAAAGGCTGCCTATAGGAGGTATAAAGAGTCTGGAAGTATAGCTGATAGGGAGGTATATAAAATGAGACAGAAGGAGGCGAAACAGATAATATATGCTGCTAAAGCCTCAAAAGAGGAAGAAATTGCCAAATCTGTAAAGAAGGGGGATAAAACCTTCTTCAGATATATTAATGATAAGAAGAAGAAAAACTGCGGCATCAAGAAGCTTAGTACCGGGAATAATACATGCATTAATGGGAATAAGGAGATCGCTGACCATTTCAATAGCTACTTCTGTTCAGTTTTCTCAAAAGACACCTTACAAAATAATACTATAGAGGGATATAGCATTGCTTCCAGCTGTACGGATTCAGCTCCAGTGATCTTAGAAGCCAATGTCTTAGAAGAACTTGAACGATTAAAGATAAATAAGGCAATGGGTCCAGATGGCATCCACCCCAGAGTTCTTAAAGAACTCAGATCTGTCATTGCTACCCCCCTGACTGATTTGTTTAACCAATCCTTGTTAACAGGAGAAGTTCCTGAGGATTGGAGAATGGCCAGGGTTGTGCCTATTCACAAGAAGGGCAGTAGAGAAGAAGCTGGTAACTACAGGCCAGTTAGCTTGACATCAGTTGTAGTTAAAATGATGGAGACTCTACTCAAAAAGAGGATAAATCAGCACCTAAAAAACAATAACTTATTAGACCCAAATCAGCATGGCTTTACTGAAGGCAAATCATGTCAGACTAATCTCATTGATTTCTTTGACTATGTCACAAAGGTGTTGGATGAAGGTGGTGCCGTGGATATTGCCTACCTGGACTTCAGCAAAGCCTTTGATACGGTTCCACATAAAGAGCTGATAGATAAATTAGTGAAGATTGGACTTAATCCCTGGATAGTTCAATGGATTTGCAGCTGGCTGAAGCGTAGACATCAGAGAGTTATTGTTAATGGCGAGTATTCCGAGCAGAGTCAGGTTACAAGCGGTGTGCCACAAGGATCTGTTCTGGGTCCTATTCTTTTTAATATATTTGTGAGTGACATAGGGGAAGGTTTGGTAGGGAAGGTTTGCCTATTTGCCGATGACTCTAAAGTGTGCAATAGGGTTGATATTCCTGGAGGCGTCTGTAATATGGTAAATGATTTAGCTTTACTAGATAAATGGTCTAAGCAATGGAAACTGCAGTTTAATGTTTCCAAATGTAAAATAATGCACTTGGGGAAAAGGAATCCTCAATCTGAGTATTGTATTGGCAGTTCAGTGTTGGCAAATACTTCAAAAGAAAAGGATTTAGGGGTAGTGATTTCTGACAGTCTCAAAATGGGTGAACAGTGCAGTCAGGCGGTAGGGAAAGCAAGTAGGATGCTTGGCTGCATAGCTAGAGGTATAACAAGCAGGAAGAGGGAGATTATGATCCCACTATATAGAATGCTGGTGAGACCACATTTGGAATACTGTGTTCAGTTCTGGAGACCTCACCTACAAAAAGATATTGACAAAATTGAACGGGTCCAAAGACGGGCTACAAGAATGGTGGAAGGTCTTAAGCATAAAACGTATCAGGAAAGACTTAATGAACTCAATCTGTATAGTCTGGAGGACAGAAGGAAAAGGGGGGACATGATCGAAACATTTAAATATATTAAAGGGTTAAATAAGGTCCAGGAGGGAAGTGTTTTTAATAGGAAAGTGAACACAAGAACAAGGGGACACAATCTGAAGTTAGTTGGGGGAAAGATCAAAAGCAACATGAGAAAATATTATTTTACTGAAAGAGTAGTAGATCCTTGGAACAAACTTCCAGCAGATGTGGTAGATAAATCCACAGTAACTGAATTTAAACATGCCTGGGATAAACATATATCCATCCTAAGATAAAATACAGAAAATAGTATAAGGGCAGACTAGATGGACCATGAGGTCTTTTTCTGCCGTCAGACTTCTATGTTTCTATGTTTCTATCAAAGAAAATGAGGCCACCTGTGGTTGGGTGGGGCTGTGGTAATTAGTGAGGCTGCTATAAATAGCAGCCTGTGGGTTTGGCCATTGTGGAGGATTATCTGATCGTTGTGTTTCGTGACTGCTTTACTGACTTTGACCTTTTGTGTGCTGATTTTTCCCCGCTTTGAAACTAAACCAGAGTAAAGTGTGTTTCACTTTGTGAAAGAAGAAGGACTGTGAATTGCCTCACAGCTGCAAGCTAAGTATCACAGGACTGATAAGGGACTTGTATAAATTACCAGTTTGTTTGGAGACGAGTGCTCTTTGCTATACCAAAAGAGGGCTTGGTTTAAGTGTATTTTCATTATAAAGAACATTGTTTTGAATTTTCAAACGTGTGTGTGTCTGAAATTTGTACCTGTGAATTTTTGGGAGGATTCTACCAGAGAGCCCGACAGAACAATAGGATAGGATAAAATTTTATTGGCCAAGTGTGATTGGACACAAGGAATTTGTCTTGGTGCATATGCTCTCAGCGTAGTAGAATTAGTTTTATCTAGTCATATTTTCTTTCTGATTTACCTGGGAAGGCTAACATGAGATGAGAACTAGAGTCAAACTTTAAGAAACGTGGTTACAGCTACAGATTTTATAGAGAAGATGAGCATGCAAGAATGATTTTTTTTTATTAAAAAAGGGAAAGTAGGTTAAGTACACCAGCTGCAACCACAAAATGGCATTTGGAAGCCGAGGATTCTCCCTGAAACAGACCTGCGCACAAAATACTAAAAGGATATCATGTGCAATTTGGCAGACAGGAGGACAGGGGGAAAAAAATGATGGCTGCGTTTTCATTCTGAAGTTCTATCAACCTCTCAGCTCTTGGTCCTTGGAAACGTCTAGCTGATTAATCCATCCGAAAGCAGAGGAGTAAGCAACAGACGACAGTTTGCATTAAATAATAATGTTGGGAAGACAAAAGCAACTACTTTGGGAGCAAAAAGAGAGACAGAGTGAGGGTGAGCCTTGGAAAGCTTTTCATCATCCACGCTTATTTTCCAGGAAAATTCAAAAGGACATTAAGTATATGAAGGTGGCATTGTTGTGCCTCGCAGTTCATAATCAACTTAATTGCTTCCAACTTATGCATGATAAGTGACTGGCAATACACAATAGCAATGTTAATCATCTTTAACTCCCTGGCCGGCAATTAATTTTGAATAGAGACCCTGTTTTGAAGTGAGCAAGACTGCAGGGTGAGCAATACTGTGACTTTCGCATACAAAGGCAAAGAGCGGTTGGCATTTTTCAGCTTCTCTATTGTTAAATTAATTCCCTTGGAGGTACTTTAACTGCCCTAATCAGTGATGGGCTCCTCTACAGGTATGGACAGGTACACAGAACCGGTAGAAAAAGTTTGGCCAGGTACACAAAAGGGTAGAAAAATTGTGATTTTTTTTCTTTTTTTCCCCTTCTGGGCTCTGGGTATGTTTTTCTTATTGCAGTAAATGAGGTTGAATGTGTATAATTTTAGAAGAGCTGTGCGTGTGTGTGTGTACATACACATACAGTTTATATCTATATAATGAGCTGGTGTGGCGCAGCAGGTAGAGTGCTGTACTGCAGGCCACTGAAGCTGACTTGTAGATCTGAAGGTCAGCAGTTCAAATCTCATCACCGGCTCAAGGTTGACTCAGCCTTCCATCCTTCCGAGGTGGGTAAAATGAGGACCCGGATTGTGGGGGCAACAGCCTAGCTCTGTTAAAAAGTGCTATTGCTAACATGTTTTAAGCCACCCTGAGTCTAAGGAGAAGGGCAGCATAAAAACCGAATAAATAAATAAATAAATAAATAAATAAATGAATGAATGAATGAATGAATGAATGAATAAGTAAACAAACATACAAACAAATAAATAAATATAGTACATAAAGTATATTTTTGTGTGCCTGTGTGTAATATGTATGTACAGATACAGCATATAAAAATAGAATTAAATAGTATATTTTGGATGTTCAGTAATAATAGTGCCGACCTGAGTCCTCGGAGAAGGACAGCATACAAGTCTAATAAATAATAGTAATAGTAATAATAATAATAATAATAATAATAATAATAATAATAATAATAACAACAACAACAAGAAGTTAGGGAAATTGTATCTCTTTGTGGCGAGGAGAGGCCAGGCACCCTAACCCTAACCCAAACCCTTGACATGAGTGACATCAATTGGCCACCTTTAAGCCACGTGGCCTTTAAGCAACTCCGTGATCGCATGATTGTCAAGCCACTCCCACCTAGTCACATGGCCGGCAAGCCACACCCACAAAACAAGCCATGCCCACAGTGTGGTAGTAAATTTTTTTGCAGCCCTTCCCTGGCCTTTAATAATATCTAGTTCTAGATAGGCATTGTCTAGATCTATTGGAGGTAGAAGGGGAAATGAATAGGCAAGATTTTCAGTAGCCTAGAAAAAAAACGTTCCTAAGGAGTCTTTCAAAATTGCTGTGAATACTGTGGACAGTGCAGACCAGAGGTGGGTTGTTGCTCCCAGTTCGGACCAGTTCTGTAGAACCAGTAGCGGGAATTTCCCCCTGCTCGCCAAACCATGAGTGATTGTTGGTTGGCCACGTCCCCGAACCGATTCTAATGGTGATGGTTTGGGCTTCTGTGCATATGCAGAAGATTTATGCGCATGCGCATGAGCTTGGTTTTCGGCACTGCTCATGCACACATGCACACAGCATGACAATGTGGCATGAGAGGAAGCAAAGTGGTGGTGAGGTAAGTTAAAACCCACCCCAATGGGTGCAGACCTCAAAATATTGCCAAATAGTCACCAGGAGTCAAAACTAGCTTGAATGCACCAATTATATACGAGGGTCACCCAGAAAGTGATGTACCACTTACTTTATTTGTTTGTTTGTTTGTTTGTTTGTTTGTTTGTTTGTTTGTTTGTTTGTTTGTTTGTTTGTTTGTTTGTTTGTTTGTTTGTTTGTTTGTTTGTTTGTTTGTTTGTTTGTTTGTTTGTTTGTTTATTTATTTATTTATTTATTTATTTATTTATTTATTTATTTATTTATTTATTTATTTATTTATTTATTTATTTATTTATTTATTTATTTATTTATTTATTTATTTATTTATTTATTTATTAGATTTGTATGCCGCCCCTCTCGGCAGACTCAGGGCAGCTCACAGTAATGGTACGAATGCGAAACTTTAGATATACATTATTTGAATTGTCAGGAGTTCATGTCTCCGCAGTCTGCACTGGTTGCCAATCAGTTTCCGGTCACAATTCAAAATGTTGGTTATGACCTATATAGCCCTTCATGGCATCGGACCAGAATATCTCCGGGACCACCTTCTGCCGCACGAATCCCAGCAACCGGTTAGGTCCCACAGAGTTGGCCTTCTCCGGGTCCCGTCGACTAAACAATGTCATTTGGCAGGACCCAGGGAAAGAGCCTTCTCTGTGGCGGCCCCGACCCTCTGGAACCAGCTCCCCCTAGAGATTAGAATTGCCCCCACCCTCCTTGCCTTTCATAAACTTCTTAAAACCCACCTCTGCTGTCAGGCATGGGGGAATTGAGACATCTCCCCCGGGCCTATACAGTTTATGCATGGTATGTTTGTGTGTATGTTTTTGCTTTTTATTAAGGGGTTTTTAGTGACTTTTAAATTATTAGATTTGTTATACATTGTTTTATTGTTGCTGTGAGCCACACCGAGTCTATGGAGAGGGATGGCATACAAATCTAATAAATAATAATAATAATAATAATATAATAATAATAATAATAATAATAATAATAATAATAATAAGTAAATTTTGCATTTCCACAGACAAATAGCATAGCTGCAGCAGTACTTTGAAATGGTGTCTGTAAGTGATGTACATTACAAGCAGCGTGTCCTCATTGAATTTCTCACTGTGGAGAAAGAAACTGTTAGGACTTCACAAAATTTGTGTAGTCTGCAGTCGACAGAAGTCATTTTGACATGGAAGACATTTTGAGGATGCCGAAGAGTTGATTTGCACAGTGCAGAAATGGCTTTGTGACCAGAACAAGGAGTGGGCACACAGGCCCTTGTGTCTCACTGGAGAAAGGCCATAGAACGGGATGGAGTGGAAAAATAGGGAGCGTAGAAGAAACATCATTCTTTCTTGTGTGTAAGTTTCATTGTGTTCAATAAATAATTGTTGAAGAAAAAAATGTGGAGCATTAATTTCTGGGTGACCCTCGTATAATTGAAAAGGAACTGATGATAGGAGACAACCTCCCATTTTTAGCGCTTTCCCCCCCTTCTTCTCCATGGTCTTTAGCCTTTGTTCCTTATTTCATGTATCATGAGCTCCTATCTACTCCCACTATCCATTTCTTATATCCTAAATTCTCAGATTATCAAGGAAAGACCAGTGAAGAAAACGGGGACTCTCCTTGCTTTACATATTTGAGCCCGAATTTCCCTGTGTCATTCTTCTATCCTTGGTTGGATATTCTGTAGATCTGCAGATTACAAAACCTGTTTGCTGCATATTTGTTTGTTTGTTTCCTTTCCCAAAGAGTAATTTCGATGTTAAAGGTAAACATTGATCCATTGCAGGAGAGGCGGAGTAACGACACGGACACAAGAGCTGGATTTGAAACTCGGTCATTTTTATCAAAATAAATTTGCATAATTTATTTAAATAAATCAGCATAATTAGCATAATTAACTATGACCCTAACAAGGACCCGCAGGGTCAAACAATTGCTTCCGGGGCAGAAAATGATGTAGAATAAACTTCCGGGGCAACTTATGGGCGTAGCTCCATGCTAATCCAGGTGAGGGACCCCTCCCTCACCTGAGACCATGCCATGCACTTGCATGTGGGAGGTCCCACCGGCTAACCCCTAACAGGGGAATTAAATGGGCGGGACCCAAAGACAGGTTCCCCCCAACTGCTCAGCTCGTCAAAACCACAAGCCTTTGGAGAGAACCTGTCAATCATCCCCAAAGATGCCCAACGGAGAACACGCAGTTGCTAAACCACCACCCAGTTTTCCGCCCCTAACCTGCCTACCCAAATGACCAAAGGTAAGCCAATTAACCTAAACAGGTGCAAGCAGCCCCTAACCGCATTATCCGTCTCCACAGTGTGGAATAGGCGAAACAACGGTCATGGCTAAGAGGCCAGACTGGCAAAAATTCCTATTCGGCCCCCTAGGGCGACCCAGAATAGCACACTGTAAGATAGGGAGGGTGGGTGGGTGTCTGCTTTGAATGCCGAGTCCGGGCGAAAAGGAAGAGCCCCGAGCCTGCACACCCTTTTATAGGGCTGGCAGGCCCCGCCCAGACACGTCATTGATCAGGCCACTCTGGCCTGAACATCAGCCGAGATCTCGCAAAATCTCACGAGATCTCAGCCGAAAACCAAGATGGCGGCTACGCCATGTGACCTCTGTCTCCCCCGAGCCTCCAGCAAAAGGCGCCGGTGGGTAAGGACCACCGGCGCTATTTTAAGTGTGTGTGTGTGCATGTGTGTGTTTTGTGTGTATATAAATGTGTGTATATAAATAGTGATGACTGTTTTCCATTCTCCAATGAGAAGCTATGCCAATGGCTTTTAATGGCACCTTTTCAATAGCAAAAGTCTGCCAAGAATCTAGCTGCACACAAGCATCTAATTTTCAAGCATATTATAGGGTTTCATCTCTTACCAATTTTGTTCTTATTATAGGCTTTAGATTGAATCTGCTCTCCCGTTCTAAGCCAATGATAAAAAAAACTAACTCTCCACATGTTTAATTGCTGTCATAATGGGAACATCAAAGTTGGCCCTGGTTTGGGACAAGTGCTGTTGGTGGAATTGTTGCCTCATTCCCTTTCATGTTGGGTGGAGGTAGAATAAACTAATATGTCCCCCCTCCCTTCCTGATCTTTGTGGAGAGAATGAATTTGGCACAAGAAGAAAGAAAAAAAACCAGAAATAATTTTGCCTGCTCTTCAAAATGCAGCTGGGCAGAAGAAGAAGATAACAATCAGAGATAAATGCAATAAAGGGAAGCCTACATGGAGGAAGTTGGATTTAATTTTCTGACTTGACGATCATGTGACCAGGGTGTGGCTTAAAGGTCATGTGACTGGCTTACGTCAAGGATTTGGGTTAGAGTTAGGGTGCCTGGCCTCTCCCCGCCTCAAAGAGAGACAATTTCCCTATCTATTTACTATTACTGAACATCCAAAATATACTATTTAATTCTATGTATATATACCATATGTGCAGTAATGGGCAGCCAAAATTTTTACTGCCACACTGTGGGTTTGGCTTATTTTGTGGGTGTGGCTTAATGGTCAGGTGACTGAGTAGGGGTGGCTTGCTGGCCATGTGACCAGGTGGGAGTGGCTTGTATGATCATCACCATTCAAGTGAACTGTTGAGTCCTCGATGTACAACTTTACCCGTGTTGCTTGCTGGAGTGACAATTTGCTTTGCATTTCTCGCACTCTCCTTCCTGGGTCACCCCCCCGGCTTCAGGCTGGGTAGCTAGGTGAACGGGTGCTGCCAGAATGCTGCCAGCGCTGCTTCCACCCACGCCTTCTGCTTACACCTCCGGTGGGAGGTGGCCGCATGAGGCTGGAGGGGAGCCGGGCAGGAGAGAGGGAGGCTCATCCGAGGCCAGGAAGGAGGAAAGAGGAAAAGAGCAAGGAGCAGGGGGAAAAAGGAGAGCCAAGCTTAGACCAGTAATTCAAGAAGTGACAGCCACTGATCAGCTGGAGCTGTGCACACAGCTTCATTTCCACATGTAGAACTGCGTTCCACCCCATCCTGCCCGCTGCCCACCCCTGTATATGTGTACATACATATTACACACAGGCACACAAAAATATACATTATCTACTATATAAACTACAGTGATCCCCCGCTCGTTGCGAGGGTTCCGTTCCAGGAACCCCCGCAACGAGCGGGTTTTCGCGAAGTAGCGCTGCGGAAGTACAAACACCATCTGCGCATGTGCAGATGGTGTTTTTACTTCCGCAGCGCTAGCGAGGAGCCGAAGATTGAGGACTCAGCTCGGAAGCTGCACGGGTGTTTTAAAAGGTCTCCGCCGGCATGGGGGGCTTCTTAGCACCCCCCCAAACCCGAGTTAGGGGTTCGGGAGGTGGTAGGAAGCCCCCCATGCCGGCGGAGACCTTTTAAAACACCCGTGCAGCTTCCGAGCTGAGTCCTCAAGCCAAGCGCAGAAGTTAGCCTTGAATCCCTTTGAATCCCGCCGCTTCTGCTGTTTACGGGCAATGGGGGGGCGAGCTGCCACAGCCCCTGGCTTCCGCGCCGCTCGTCCCACCCACCGCCCGTATCCAGCAGAAGCTGCTGGATTCAAAGTGCTGCTGGGAGCCGCAGGCGAAAGGAGCTCGGGCATCGGAGCGCGGCGCCAGGCATTGTTCTCCGGACCCCGCCCGCTCAGCCCCGCGGCGGCCCTTTCCCTCTCCAGGCTGCGGGCGGGGTCCGGAGAACAATGCCCGAGCTCCTTTCGCCTGCGGCTCCCAGCCCACCGCCTGTCTCCTGCTGCCCGGTTTAGCCAGGACACGAGCGGCGAAATGACTTGGAGGAATGTAAAGCTGAAACCGGCCGGTTTCAGCTTCACATTCCTCCAAGTCATTTCGCCGCTCGTGTCCTGGCTAAACCGGGCAGCAGGAGACAGGCTTTGAGTTTTGGCTGCGGGGGGAGAAGTAGGACTTTCCTAACTCCCTCGCCCCACAGCCAAAACTCAAAGCCTGTCTCCTGCCCGGTTTAGCCAGGACATGAGCGGCGAAATGACTTGGAGGAATGTGAAGGCTCAGCGGATCAAGGCCGGCTCCTCTCGGCCCAAGCGGCTGCCTTGATCCGCTGAGCCTGGCTGGCCCGGAAGATCGTAGCGCACGTTGGCTGCACCGGCGGCGACATCGCTCGCCGCTGCAGCCAACGCGCGCTACGATCTTCCGGGCGAGCCAGGCTCAGTGACGGAAGGCAGCCGCTTGGGCCGAGAGGAGCCGGCCTTGATCCGCTGAGCCTGGCTGGCCCGGAAGATCGTAGCACGCGTTGGCGGATCAAGGCCGGCTCCTCTCGGCCCAAGCGGCTGCCTTCCGTCACTGAGCCTGGCTCGCCCGGAAGATCGTAGCGCGCGTTGGCTGCACCGGCGGCGACATTGCTGTCGGCTTGGCTTCGCTCGCCGCTGCAGCCAACGCGCGCTACGATCTTCCGGGCGAGCCAGGCTCAGTGACGGAAGGCAGCCGCTTGGGCCGAGAGGAGCCGGCCTTGATCCGCTGAGCCTGGCTGGCCCGGAAGATCGTAGCACGCGTTGGCGGATCAAGGCCGGCTCCTCTCGGCCCAAGCGGCTGCCTTCCGTCACTGAGCCTGGCTCGCCCGGAAGATCGTAGCGCGCGTTGGCTGCACCGGCGGCGACATTGCTGTCGGCTTGGCTTCGCTCGCCGCTGCAGCCAACGCGCGCTACGATCTTCCGGGCCAGCCAGGCTCAGTCACGGAAGGCAGCTGCTTGGCCCGGGATGCTGGGCCGAAAGGAGCCGGGCTTGAAGATCGCAGCGCGCGTTGGCTGCGGTGGCGAGGGCTTGCAATGGAGGGTGGAGGAAGCGGCCATGGGAGGGCGAGCTGCCTCAGGGAGGAGGATCGGGCGGGACCAGGTGGGGGCTGGAATTTCTCCGCCAGGGCGAAGGGCGGGCGAGCGGCGAAGGGCGGGCGAGCGGGTGCTGGGGAGGGCTTCTCGCCCTCCCGCCAGCAAGAGGGGGGAGGGAACGGCGTGGGCAGGCGAAGGGCGGGCGAGCGGCAGCGAGGAGTTTGCGTGGGCGGTGGGGAAACTCCTCGCTGACGCCAGCAAGAGGGGGAAGACCCAGGGAAGCCGCTGCCATCTACGCATGCGTGCCCGGCACGCATGCGTAGATGGTATTTTGACTTCCGGGTTGAAAAATCGCGAATTACCCTGTTCGCAATGGTCGGGGACGCAATAACCGGGGGATCACTGTATATAAACTATATGTGTATGTACATATACACACACATGCACAGCTCTTCTAAAATTATACACATTCAACCTCATTTACTGCGATAGGAAAAACATACCCTGCGGAGAGGGGTGGCATACAAATCCAATAAATAATAAATAATAAGAATAAGAATAATACCCAGAGCCCAGAAGGGGGAAGAAAACATTTTTTTTCTACCGGTTCTGCATACATGACCAATTTTTTTTTCTACCAGTTCTGCGTACCTGTCCGTACCCATAGGAGCCCACCACTGGAACAATTGCAATCTCTGCATGTGCCCTTTTTTGTTCACTGCATTATCAGTCTGTCCAATGGTCCAGAATTACCTTAATTGCCCAGGCTTTAATTAGATTTAAAGAAAAGACATTAGGAGAGAATTTACAAATTAGGAAGAGTTGGCAATTAGTTGCAAGGAAAAGAAAAGAGCAAACAAAACTTCCAGAAAACACAAACAATGTAGTTGAATGTGTTTCCCATTGGATGGTTGAAAGAGGTAGTAGAATCTTTTTTTTAACACATATATACATTAAAAACATTGGACATTTGTGTAGCAAATCTGTTACATTTCTTATTGTGCTCACGAGTCCGCGGAGAGGGGCGGCATACAAATCTAAATAATAAATTAAATAAATAAATAAACAAATAAACCTATTACGTAACTATTTTTGGCATATTATTATGAACAAGTCATATACCTTGATCTTACTTCTATGTCTATTTTCCCTTTTGTCACCAAGAAATCATTCCAGTTAATAATATTATTACTAAGTATGCATTTATTACTTTTTCCTTTTCTCCAGCCAGCTGTAGAACTTGCCCCAACATTCATAATATTCTGAATCTTCCTTATTTTTTAATTCCAATGTTCAAACATTCCAAATATTGAAACATTGGAGAGGTAGTAGAATCTTGAAGCTAAGATCACTTCTGGACTTTTCAATGTCCATTCAGCTTAAACATCTACAAGCAACAAATGTATCAGGAAGAGGTTGAATATTATTTGCTCACCTCACTTATTATTGCTTAACACATGGGATGACAGCTGACATGCTGCTGGAGAATGGCCTTGCTCATCACTGTATCCTTTTAACCAAGATGCCAAGGTCTTCTCTACAGGCAACCTTTGACTTACAACCTTTCAATTAGTGACTGTTCAAAGTTACAATGATGCAAAAAAAAAAAAAAGGTGACTCACAACTGATTTTCACACTTGTGATGAATATGCCAATTCCTTAGACACATGATTGTGATTCAGTGGCCTGACAAATGGCATTTATTTATTTATTTATTTGTTTGTTTGTTTGTTTGTTTGTTTATTATTATTTATTGGATTTGTTTGTTCGTTCATTCATTCATTCATTCATTCATTCATTCAACAATATTTATAATGAACTCAATCTGCATAGTCTGGAGGACAGAAGGAAAAGGGGGGACATGATCGAAACATTTAAATATGTCAAAGGGTTAAATAAGGTTCAGGAGGGAAGTGTTTTTAATAGGAAAGTGAACACAAGAACAAGGGGACACAATCTGAAGTTAGTTGGGGGAAAGATCAAAAGCAACATGAGAAAATATTATTTTACTGAAAGAGTAGTAGATCCTTGGAACAAACTTCCAGCAGACATGGTAGATAAATCCACAGTAACTGAATTTAAACATGCCTGGGATAAACATATATCCATCCTAAGTTAAAAAAGAGAAAATAGTATAAGGGCAGACTAGATGGACTGCCGTCAGACTTCTATATTTCTATGCATGAGAGAGACACATTAGGACAAGGGACGGAAGGCACGCTGGTGCACTTATGCATGCCCCTTACTGACCTCTTAGGAATCGGGAGAGGTCAACAGTGAATAGTCTAAGGGTAAAGTTTTGGGGGTTTGGTGATGATACTACAGAGTCAGGTAGTGAGTTCCATGCATCAGCTACTCGGTTACTAAAGTTGTATTTCCTGCTGTCGAGTTTGGAGTGGTTTACTTTAATTTTATATCTGTTGTGTGCTTGTGTATTATTGTGGTTGAAGCTGAAGTAGTCGTTGACAGGAAGGACATTGTAGCAGATGATTTTATGGGCTATGATTAGGTCATGGTTAAGGCGACCTAGTTCTAAGCTTTCTAAACTAGTCTAGATGTGTAAGGTATTCTGTTGTGAGTGGAAGAGTGGAGGGCTCTTCTAGTAAAGTATCTCTGGACATTTTCTAGAGTGTTTATGTCCGAAATGCGGTGTGGGTTTCAGACAGATGAGCTGTATTCAAGGATTGGTCTGGCGAAATATATTTACAAAGCTGCAAAGATATTTAAATATCCTTGCTTATTTACATATTGACATATGTAAAAATTTACATATGTAAAGCTGTGAAAGATATTTGCAAAGCTGTAGCATCCCCAGATCACGGAAACATCATGTAGTGGCGCAGTGGTTAGAATGCTGATCACTGTTTGCCAGAAGTTTGACAGTACGGGTCTCACCAGGCTCAAGGTTGACTCAGCCTTCTATCCTTCCAATGTCGTAATATGAGGACCCAGATTGTTGGGGGCAATAGGTTGATTCTGTAAACCGCTTAGAGAGGGCTGTAAAGCACTGTGAAGCTGTGTATAACCCTAAGTGCTATTTCTATTGATATTGCTATTTGCAACTTTCCTAGCTGCCTTTTAATTTTCAATGGGAAATGCTGGATTCACTTAATAATAACTGCAGTGATTCTATTTATCAATTAATTAATTAATTAGCTTTGTATGCCGCCCCTCTCCGGAGACTCGGAGCGGCTCACAACACAAAACCGCCTTCAGGGACTGCCTTCTGCTGCACGAATCCCAGCGACCAGTTAGGTCCCACAGAGTGGATCTTCTCCAGGTCCCATCAACTAAAGAATGTCGCTTGGCGGTACCCAGGGGAAGAGCCTTCTCTGTGGCGGCCCCGGCCCTCTGGAACCAACTCCCCCCAAAGATTAGAATTGCCCCCACCCTCCTTGCCTTTCATAAGCTGCTTAAAACCCACCTCTGCCATCAGGCATGGGGGAATTGAGACCCTCTTCCCCCTAGGCCTTTACAATTCTATGCATGGTAAGTATGTATGTATGTTTGGTTTTTTATATTAATGGGCTTTTAATTATTTCTAACATCAGACTACTATTGTACACTGCTTTATTGTTGCTGTTAGTTGCCCCGAGTCTCCAGAGAGGGGCGGCATACAAATCCAATAAATAAATAAATAAATAAACAAACAAATAAATAAATAAATAAATAAATAAATAATTAAAAAACCACGGTACAAATCTAATGATAAAAACAATTAAAAACCCTTAATATAAAAACAATCATACATCTCAGACAAACCTTGCATAAAATGGAAACGGCCCGGGGGAATCAATTTCCCCATGCCTGACGGCAGAGGTGGGTTTTAAGGAGTTTGTGAAAGACAAGGAGGGTGGGGGCAGTTCTAATCTCCGGGGGGAGTTGATTCCAGAGGGTCGGGGCCGCCACAGAGAAGGCTCTTCACCGGGTCCCACCAGATGACATTGTTTCCTCGACGGGACTTGGAGAAGGTCAACTCTGTGGGACCTAATTGGTCGCTGGGATTCATTTGGCAGAAGGTGGTCCCGGAGATATTCTGGTCCGATGCCATGAAGGGCTTTATAGGTCATAACCAACACTTTGAATTGTGACCGGAAACTGATCGGCAACCAATGCAAACTGCGGAGTGTTGGTGTGACATGGGCATATCTGGGAAAGCCCATGATTGCTCTCGCAGCTGCATTCTGCACGATCTGAAGTTTCCGAACACTCTTCAAAGGTAGCCCCATGTAGAGAGCATTACAGTAGTCGAACCTCGAGGTGATGAGGGCATGAGGGCACTTAAAAACCATGGAGAAAAAAGGTCATATGACTGGGGTTGACTCATTGAGCAAATGCCTCGCTTAACAACAGAAACTCTGATCTCAAATGTCGTCATAAGTCAAGGATTTCCTGTACATTCTTTACAACAAACTTTGAGCTCCTCATTCAAACCACTGCTATTGATAGTAGCCAAGAAATAAGATCTGCTGCAATAATAGCTTCTTTGAGTTGCTGCATTCTAGTTAGTCCTTAGTCCTTTATTTTCTTTTTCATGGAACTTTAAGAATGATTGCTGGGTTTTATTTTATTTTTCCTCCTTTCTTTTTTCCCCCCTGTCTTTTTTCGTTCCATTCCGTTCCCTTTTTTTTTTCTTGGTCTCTTCAATCTACGGTTTGAGGGTTGGGGATTATCTTCTTTTATTATTATTGATTGAACTGCTCTGGAAGCCGTTTTGGCTAAAAAGCACAGCAAAAGTGCTTTCTCGAAATAAACAATAGTGCAATTTTTAATATGATTATTGATCTCAGTAATTGAAAGTGGCATCTCTCGGAGTTCCTTGGAAGATACCCACTGCCTGCATGATGGGAGTCCAAATTGAGATCGTGCATTGAAGCTCTTCAGGAAAGTAATTTCTGTGGTCGTGTGATATACTCCACCAAAGATAATAATGCTCTATTCTTCCAATGTAGCCTTGAGCTGTCAAACGCCAATCATGACTGATAGATCTCCAGCTTTCCAGAAGGTAAAGGTGTTAATCATTTATAAGCTACATTCTGTAAACGTAGAAGCAATCAGGCATACATTAAGGCTTGTCTGAGGACATTTACCAAGAGTCCATTTATTTTCAATTGATTTGAATGTGAATCATGTTTCTATGTCAGCCCTATAATTTACCCCAATCAGACCACATATGCAGATTGCAACTGATTTGATTTATTTACATAAAGAGCCATGCCTAGTAATGGGCTGCGTCCCCCATGTGGGGGGCACAATGCAGTGGGGGTAGTAAGTTTATGCACGATTTATTGAATACTTAATCATTTTTATTGCCCTTCCTTGTCTATGATCCTCAATTACTTTTAAAATAATTAAATAATTAAATAATTAAATAATTAAATAGTATGTTTTTACCCATAAACTATTTCATCATTTTAATCATTATCTAGAACTGAACTTTTATAGCAATGAAAGAAAACCGAACTACTTGCCTAATATGTTATCATAGTGAATCAGTGCAAAACCTTAAAATGTGACTGTGCTCCTCAACAAATAATGCTGTCTATCGTTTGTCCTTTTTTGTGGCTATTCAAATAATGTGACTTAATCAACTGAAAAAGGGTCCAAGCACCTATTTGAAAACTTATCTTGTTTTTTTTAAAAAAAAATTAAGAAAATATAATTTTTATTGAAGATAAATAGGGGAGGGGATACATAAAGCAAAAGGAGTTTGCGAATATTGATACAAATGTATATGGATTTAGAGTATACAGTTATAAATCAAAATACATGCTTATATATATAAAAGGAAATAAAGCTAAAGAAAGAGAAGGAAGGAAAAAGGGAAAGGAAAGAGAAGAGGAAAAATTAAAATGAAAGAAAGAAAGAAGAAGAAAGAAAGAAGAGAAAAAATTCATATCTATAAATTTATCACCTGTCGTAAACTTATCTTAGTCGGTAAGCCACTCCCACCTAGTCACATGACCTTTAAACCACTCCTTGTCACATGATTGTCAAGCCACTCCTACCTGGTCACATGGCCGTCAAGCCACACCTACTCATTCACATGGCCATCAAGCCATGCCCACAAAATAAGCCACACCCTCAGTGCGGCAGTAAAAATTTTGACAACTCATCACTGGGTATGGGCACACGTGTGCGGGCAATAACACACACGTGTACACTTTGGGCACCCAAGGGAAAAAAAGGTTTGCCATGACTGCTCTATAGTTTACGTTGGAAAAGTTCCCCACTCCAGGGCAGCTGTGAAGATACTAACCCTTATGCCCATTCTCTCGTTCCCAGTTTTATCACACTGACATTTATATATGCCAAGGCTGAACATGCTCATTATGAGTGTTTATTAAACAAAAAGGCTACTGGTGGTATGGTAATTAATCAGTCAGCGTTGATTAAAGCCCCTGATGAAATGAAGCATGAGGGGTATGAAAAATAATTGAATGAAATCATAGAATTCATGAATCATCTCCAGAATGCACATTTATTAAAGCAGGATTCATCACAAAGGTATTTTGTCAAGCAAGTTTCGGTGCCCCTGGGAGAATTGGCTAGGGGATAGAGGTAAAAAAAAGACCAGATGTTCTCATATTTATGCTGAATAGGGGAGGCGTCCATTAAATATCGTGTGCAGCTGCATGCTATCCCCAAGCATTCCGAGGTGTGAGTTTCTATTGCAGAATTAACTTAAATATGCTTTTACAGCAGATGGGGATCAAGAATGTTTTAGCCCCAGCAGTGACAGTTTGACACCGTTTTGATTTCCAACTGGTGACAAAAGTCAGGTTAGTGCTGAGTAGAGGGCTTTCTTTTTCCTAATGATTTCTATTAAATTCACATTTTCAAAGAGGATGTGCTTTAGAAATGATATTAAAAGAAGACGCCTTTTTTTAGGGGAGCCTGAGAGACATGTACAAAACTTGTGTTTCCAAAGGGCTCAAGGTTCCTTGGCTTCCTTGTTCCAAAAGGAGACCTCAAAAGACTCTCTTCTATGTGTCTTTTTCAGTAAGGCTGGTATCATCACAGCTAGGGAAACTGTCCTTTAAAAATCTGTGGGAAAATTTATCCTGTGCTAGAAGAAGAAAAATGGAGGTCAATATTGAGAAGGAAGGAAATTTCTTTCTTTCTTTCTATCTTTTTCTTTCTTTCTTTCTTTCTTTCTTTCTTTCTTTCTTTCTTTCTTTCTTTCTTTCTTTCCTTCTTTCTTTCTTTCTTTTTTCCTCCTTTCTTTCTTTCTTTCTTTCTTTCTTTCTCTTTCTTTCTTTCTTCTTCTTTCTTTCTTTTTCTCTTTCTTTCCTTCTTCTCTTCTTTCTCTGTGTGTCTCCATCTCTCTCTCTCTCTATTTATTTATTTTATTTATTTGTTTTGTCAAGTATGTATTGGTGGTATACAAAGATATAATAATATTCATATACATGATACTAGTAAAAGAGAAACATTAGGACAGGGGACGGAAGGCATGCTGGTGCACTTATACATATGCATTACTGACCTTTTAGGAATCGGGAGAGGTCAACAGTGGATAGTCTAAGGGTAAAGTTTTGGGGGTTAGGTGATGATACGACAGAGTCAGATAGTGAGTTCCATGCATCAACTATTCAGTTATTAAAGTTGTATCTCCTGCAGTTGAGTTTAGAGCAATTTACTTTAGGTTTGTATCTGTTGTGTGCTCGTGTGTTGTTGTGGTTGAAGCTGAAGTCTCTCTTTCTTTCTCTATCTCTATCTCTCTGCCTGTGTCTCCCTCCCTCCCTCCCCCCCCTCTCTCTGTGGCTGTCTCTCTGTCTCTTTCTCTGTCTGTCTGTCTGTCTGTCTGTCTGTCTCTCTACTAAACTGCTCTCCAACTGCTAAAGGAATGAATAGGATCTGACAGAGAAAGATTTGTAGTTGGGCAACTTTTGACTATGCGTGGAAAATAAAATGCTCTTTATTACACCCTCTATATTCCTTCCTTTTTAATTTATCTCCTATAGATTTAGTAGAGAATTTTGAAAAGCCAGTTAGGCTCAGCTTTTAAGCAAATAGTAATTAACCTTCAGATACAAAATCGGTCAAGTGGCTTTATTCAGACAAGATTTATTTGTTTGTTTGGTTGTTTAAATTATTTGCCGCCATTTTCCTTAAACTAGGAACTGAAATGAGTTCCTTCTGGATTTTCACTACCTCTAAGCAGAGTTCAATGGTATCCCAGTTTTAATGGCTCTTACAGACACTTAGATTTCCTTGCAAACATGAAGAACTACGGCGCCTAAAACACGATTTGAGTATTGCCCACAAGATCATATGCTGCAACGTCCTACCGGTCAATGACTACTTCAGCTTCAACCGCAACAACACAAGAGCACGCAACAGATTCAAACTTAATACGAACCGCTCCAAACTTGACTGTAAAAAATATGATTTCAACAATCGAGTTATCGAAGCGTGGAACTCATTGCCGGACTCAATTGTGTCAACCCCTAACCCCCAACATTTCTCCCTTAGACTCTCCACGATTGACCTCTCCAGGTTCCTAAGAGGCCAGTAAGGGGTGTACATAAGTGCACTGGTGTGCCTTTCGTCCCCTGTCCAATTGTCCCCTGTCCTTTCTCTCACTTATCATATATATTTTCTTTCTTTCATATATCCTCTCCTCTAAGTTCACTTCACCCTTATATATATTACTACATGTCTATTTTTCTTCCTATGTATTTGTGTATTGGACAAATGAATGAATAAATAAATAAATAAATAATAAAATAAAGTTACATGAGGAAGTGAGCACTATTCTGATATCAACATGTGGTTCTTAAAACCTAGATGCATTCCTAACATTCTCTAAATCCTTAGGTCTCTATTAAGGATCTTATTTTACCCAGCTGGTAAAACTTGAAAGAAGGAATGTGAATAATAGTGCAACCTTATACATATTTATATGAAAATAAGTCCCATTAAGTCCAATGGAACTTGCTATTGCATAGTAGTTTTTGTAATATTACATCAGATCTTATCTGGAGACTAATTTTTAAACTCAGATATTTTTCTGCAAAGGTAAAGTTTCTTGCCATAGATAATAGTGACTCTTTTTCATTTACTGACTTTCTAACGTTGTTTGAAATTTAGCATAATCCTTTCAGTCAGAAGCTAAAGAAAAGGGATTTAGCACGGTCATTTATTTCACAGAATGTGTTTTATTGAATGCAAAAATCTGACAACCCCAATGGAAATAAAGTTCAGAGCAACAAGAAGAATAGAATAGAATAGAATACAATGGAATGGAATGGAATGGAATGCAATGCAATGGAATAGAATAGAAGAGAATAGAATAGAAGAGAATAGAACAGAACAGGACCTTGAAGGTCTTCTAATCCAACCTCCTGCTTAGGCAGACAAATGGTTATCCAATATCTTCTTCAAAACTTCCAGTCTTGGAGCATCTGCGACTTCTGGAGGCAAAATGTTCCACTGATTGATTGTTTTAATTGTCAGGAAATTGCTATTTAGTTCTAGGTTGCTTCTCTCCCTGATTAGTTTCCACCCATTGCTTCTTGCCCTACGCTCAGGAGCTTTGGAGAATAGCTTGACTCCTTCTTCTTTGTGGTAGCCCGAGATACCAGACACTGCTATCATGTCACCTCTAGTCAAACATTCTACTTCCCTTTCCCATCTGAAAAGAACTCTGCCAGTTTCCTTATAGTAACAGCTCTGATTCACATTCTACATGGATTTTCAAGCTTTAAATGTCAGTTTATCAAGCCCGATCACATAGTTTCGTAACGAAGCACGGGTATCTAGTTGCTAGTCTGTTATAACCTTTCAATGATGGACCTCCAAGGATGGAGCAACCCACAATCCACAATTTTAGAATATATACACTGCTCAAAAAAAAATAAAGGGAACACTGAAACAACAGAACATAACTCCAAGTATTCAATGAAAATATTTCATTCATTCAGATCTAGGATGTGTTATTTGAGTGTTCTCTTTATTTTTTTGAGCAGTATATTTCAACATTCATTTTTCTACAGTGAGGCTGACTGGATTTGAAATGGACAGTTAAGAAGTAAAAAATATAACTAAGAAACAAACATGTTTGGAAATAGTTTAGCCCTCCTGTGGAGTTGGTATCTTGCTTTGCTTTACTTAGCATGGAAGACATCTTCATTATAGGCTGAAAATGAATGAAAGTGTTTGCAACATGATCTTTCCTTTTAAGATTAATGCCAGTCAAGGAAGAAGGGCAGGGAGAGATTTGGGTTCATGATTGGGGAGAAAAAGGTTAAACCTTCTTTTCCAACATGCTGACCCTGTTACTAGCAATATATTAAGGGCTATATATAACCTTCTGTTATATGTTTTCTTTGCACCCATAGCCATTAAAACATGTGCAAGGGGCTAGCTTTGCAAATGACTAAGAAAATATCTTTTAATTTAATTTAAAGGGCAATATTATACAATGGCCCCTATAGTAGTGTGCTTATATTCAGACATTCTCAACCTTTCTAGTACAGATTGTCCAAGTATCTTCTAAAATGTCTTTTAATGCATCGTTAGTTTTTCACATTTTTTCAGCCTTCTTTTTTTAGCCTGAGTTTCCTAAGCTATTACCAGGATGTAAATGATTGTAAATGAAATTTATGGCAAGGATTTAGAAGTAAGTGTTTTAACAGGACAATATTTTTCTATGCCATACCTCCATTTATCTTCCAGATAAGACAAATAATTAGAAAGATCATGTTAAATGATGAGATCTGTGCCAAATTAATTGTGGCCAATTAATTGCAAAATTATGGAGAGAAGAGACGGGTAGGATATTTTGGGAATGTAAAGAAAGAGTCTAGGTTTAACTTCAGAAATTGCAGATGCGGTGTCAGGTTTAACCAGATGTTGCAACTGCGCCTTTGCTTTTGAGCACAGATCCAAACAGATTCTTTAGACGTGGCTTGGTGGGGGTGGTTTGGTGGACATGGCAAGGGAAGGATACAACAAAATCCCCATCCCCACCCCACTCTGGGGCCAGCCAGAGGTGGTTTTTGCTGGTTCTCTAAACCAGGGGTCTCCAACCTTGGCAAGTTTAAGACTTGTGGACTTCAACTTCCAGAATTCCTCAGTTAGTTTTGCCGGCTGAGGAATTCTGGGAGTTGAAGTCCACAAGTCTTAAAGTTGCCAAGGTTGGAGATCCCTGCTCTAAACTACTCAATATTCCCGCTACCAGTTTTCCAGAACCTGTTAGAACCTGCTGGATTTCATCCCTGACATACACTATGGTGTAATGGTTATTGAAGCCATCCTGGGGATGGGCTCCCTTCTCTGGAATATCCTATCTGGATCTGTCTCTAAGACTATTTCACAAGATTAATAAATCCTGGCTTGTTGAAGCTGTTCTTCTGAAAATAAATGAGAAAAGACATGCCTTAACTATTGTTTGACTACAGGTACTCCTTGACTTTCAAACATTCATTTAGTACCCCTGCAAAGTGACAATGGCAGTGAAAAAAAGTGACTTATGACAATTTTTCACACAATTGTTGCAGCATCTCACAGTCATATAGCAATAGCACTTAGCATTTAGATTTAGATACTGATTCACAGTGCTTTACAGCCTTCTCTCAGCGGTTTACAGAGACTCAGCCTATTGCCTCCAACAATCTGGGTCCTCATTTTATCCACCTTGGAATGATGGAAGGCTGAGTCAACCTTGAGCCTGGTGAGATTCGATCTGCCAATCTGCTGGTAGCTGGTGATCAGCAGAAGTAGCTTGCAGTACTGCACTCTAACCACTGCACTACCAAAGCTCTATTAAAAGATAGCCATACCAGTCACAAATTGCTTCGACCTCCTGGTCCTCTTGATCTGTTATTAGTTTTTTTTTTTAAATGAAGACTTAATGCAGAACCGAAATTTCTCTAGTCCTCTGAAAACGTTCAACAGGGTTTTGCAAACTAAATTTGGTTCTAAGAATAACAGATAACAGAATAACAGAGTTGAAAGGGAACTTGGAAGTCTTCTAATCCAACTCCCTGTTCAAGAAGGAGACCCTTTCAGACCAATAACTGTCCAAACGTCTTCAGAACCTCCAGTGATTGATTGCCCAGAACTTCTGGAGGCAAGTTGTTCCACCGATTAATTGTTCTCATTGTCAGAAAAATTTCTCTTTGGTTCTAGGTTGCTTCTTTCCTTGATTAGCTTCCACCCATTGTTTCTTGTCATGCTTTCAAGTGCTTTGGAAAATGGGTTGAACCCCCTTTTCTTTGTGGCATACTTTGTGGTGAAGTTTTCCAACTGTGGTCTTACTAGAAGAAGAGGATTGATTGATTGATACATTGATTGATTGATTGATAAATAAATACAATGATTGTTTGATTTTGATTGATACATTTGCTCATCTTACAAGTACAACTAGTAAATAAAAATATATTTTCTATCAATTAAAATGCAAAGTGGCTCCCCCCTAAAAAAACTGTACTCCAGCAGTGTGGACTCAGTTATTCTCCTGGCCTCCATGCTGGGGAAATCAGGTAGATCAGGGTCCCCAAACTTGGCAACTTTAAGACTTGTGGATTTCAACTCCCATCTGGAGAATTCTGTGAGTTGAAGTCCACAAGTTTTAAATTTGCCAAGTTTGAAGACCTCTGGGCTAGATGTTCAATGCTTTCCTAGAGATAAGCCAAGTCAGGGCCAACCCAATCTTGGGTGGTATGGTGCTCACTTTTTAAAGGTTCGCTTTTATTTTATGAAAATCAACACAAGTTGACTTGAGGTTTGGCGGAATCTGTCTCCGATTAACTAATTACTTTTTCTGCAGAGTGTTTCTGCTGCTTATTATTTTCCTCTCTTGCTGGGTGTGCAAACCTTTGGAAAACGTTGTGTCACTTACTTTGAAGGAACGTACAAGCAGCTGGGAATCAAGCAGAGGGGAAAGATCACATTTTGCTCAGCTGAAGATAAATGTTTGCCACTATGGAACTTTAGGAGGGATGACATTTTGTCAGAATCACTTGCCAGATCATGATGATACCAACACTCATCCGACTGGCTGCATAACGCCTCTAAGTGATCTATGCAGGAAGTGGGTTGGGACTGGAAAAGAGGAAAGAAAAGAAAAGAAAGAAAAAAGGAAAGGAAAGGAAACAGGGAGGGAAGGAAGAAAAAGGAAGCAAGGAAGGAAGATGAAGGGAGGAAAGAAAGGAAAGGAAAGGAAAGAGGGAGGGATGGAAGGAAGGAAGGAAGGAAGATGAAGGGAAGAAAGAAAGGAAGGGAAAGGAAAGAGGGAGGGATGAAAGGAAGGAAGGAAGATGAAGGGAGGAAAGAAAGGAAAGGAAAGGAAAGAGGGAGGGATGAAAGGAAGGAAGGAAGATGAAGGGAGGAAAGAAAGGAAAGGAAAGAGGGAGGGATGAAAGGAAGGAAGGAAGATGAAGGGAGGAAAGAAAGGAAAGAGGGAGGGATGAAAGGAAGGAAGATGAAGGGAGGAAGGAAAGGAAAGAGGGAGGGAAGGAGGGAAGGAAGGAAGGAAGATGAATGGAGGAAGTAAAGGAAAGGAAAGAGGAGGGAAGGAAGGTAGGTAGGTAGGAAGATGAAGGGAGGAAGGAAAGGAAAGAGGGAGGGATGAAAGGAAGGAAGGAAGATGAAGGGAGGAAGGAAATGAAAGGAAAGAGGGAGGGAGGGAAGGAAGATGAATGGAGGAAGTAAAGGAAAGGAAAGAGGGAGGGAAGGAAGGAAGGAAGGTAGGAAAATGAAGGGAGGAAGGAAAGGAAAGGAAAGAGGGAGGGATGAAAGGAAGGAAGGAAGATGAAGGGAGGAAGGAAAGGAAAGGAAAGAGGGAGGGAGGGAAGGAAGGAAGATGAAGGGAGGAAGGAAAGGAAAGGAAAGAGGGAGGGAAGGAAGGAAGATGAATGGAGGAAGTAAAGGAAAGGAAAGAGGAGGGAAGGAAGGTAGGTAGGTAGGAAGATGAAGGGAGGAAGGAAAGGAAAGAGGGAGGGATGAAAGGAAGGAAGGAAGGAAGATGAAGGGAGGAAGGAAATGAAAGGAAAGAGGGAGGGAGGGAAGGAAGATGAAGGGAGGAAGGAAAGTAAAGGAAAAAGGGAGGGAGGGAAGGAAGATGAAGGGAGGAAGGAAAGGAAAGGAAAGAGGGAGGGAAGGAAGGAAGGTAGGAAAATGAAGGGAGGAAGGAAAGGAAAGGAAAGAGGGAGGGATGAAAGGAAGGAAGGAAGGAAGATGAAGGGAGGAAGGAAAGGAAAGGAAAGAGGGAGGGATGAAAGGAAGGAAGGAAGGAAGATGAAGGGAGGAAGGAAAGGAAAGGAAAGAGGGAGGGAGGGAAGGAAGGAAGATGAAGGGAGGAAGAAAAGGAAAGGAAGGAGGGAGGGATGAAAGGAAGGAAGGTAGGAAGATGAAGGGAGGAAGGAAAGGAAAGGAAAGAGGGATGGATGAAAGGAAGGAAGGAAGGAAGATGAAGGGAGGAAGGAAATGAAAGGAAAGAGGGAGGGAAGGAAGATGAAGGGAGGAAGGAAAGGAAAGGAAAGAGGGATGGATGAAAGGAAGGAAGGAAGGAAGATGAAGGGAGGAAGGAAATGAAAGGAAAGAGGGAGGGAAGGAAGATGAAGGGAGGAAGTAAAGGAAAGAAAAGAGGGAGGGAAGGAAGGAAGGTAGGAAAATGAAGGGAGGAAGGAAAGGAAAGGAAAGAGGGAGGGATGAAAGGAAGGAAGGAAGGAAGATGAAGGGAGGAAGGAAAGGAAAGGAAAGAGGGAGGGATGAAAGGAAGGAAGGAAGGAAGATGAAGGGAGGAAGGAAAGGAAAGGAAAGAGGGAGGGAAGGAAGGAAGATGAAGGGAGGAAGAAAAGGAAAGGAAAGAGGGAGGGATGAAAGGAAGGAAGGTAGGAAGATGAAGGGAGGAAGGAAAGGAAAGGAAAGAGGGATGGATGAAAGGAAGGAAGGAAGGAAGATGAAGGGAGGAAGGAAATGAAAGGAAAGAGGGAGGGAAGGAAGATGAAGGGAGGAAGGAAAGGAAAGGAAAGAGGGATGGATGAAAGGAAGGAAGGAAGGAAGATGAAGGGAGGAAGGAAATGAAAGGAAAGAGGGAGGGAAGGAAGATGAAGGGAGGAAGGAAAGGAAAGGAAAGAGGGAGGGAAGGAAGATGAAGGGAGGAAGTAAAGGAAAGAAAAGAGGGAGGGAAGGAAGGAAGGTAGGAAAATGAAGGGAGGAAGGAAAGGAAAGGAAAGAGGGAGGGATGAAAGGAAGGAAGGAAGGAAGATGAAGGGAGGAAGGAAAGGAAAGGAAAGAGGGAGGGAGGGAAGGAAGGAAGATGAAGGGAGGAAGGAAAGGAAAGGAAAGAGGGAGGGAAGGAAGGAAGGAAGATGAATGGAGGAAGTAAAGGAAAGGAAAGAGGAGGGAAGGAAGGTAGGTAGGTAGGAAGATGAAGGGAGGAAGGAAAGGAAAGAGGGAGGGATGAAAGGAAGGAAGGGAGGAAGGAAGATGAAGGGAGGAAGAAAATGAAAGGAAAGAGGGAGGGAAGGAAGATGAAGGGAGGAAGGAAAGGAAAGGAAAGAGGGAGGGAGGGAAGGAAGATGAAGGGAGGAAGGAAAGGAAAGGAAAGAGGGAGGGAAGGAAGGAAGGTAGGAAAATGAAGGGAGGAAGGAAAGGAAAGGAAAGAGGGAGGGATGAAAGGAAGGAAGGTACGAAGATGAAGGGAGGAAGGAAAGGAAAGGAAAGAAGGAGGGATGAAAGGAAGGAAGGAAGGAAGATGAAGGGAGGAAGGAAAGGAAAGGAAAGAGGGAGGGAGGGAAGGAAGGAAGATGAATGGAGGAAGGAAAGGAAAGGAAAGAGGAGGGAAGGAAGGTAGGTAGGTAGGAAGATGAAGGGAGGAAGGAAAGGAAAGGAAAGAGGGAGGGATGAAAGGAAGGAAGGTAGGAAGATGAAGGGAGGAAGGAAAGGAAAGGAAAGAGGGAGGGATGAAAGGAAGGAAGGAAGGAAGATGAAGGGAGGAAGGAAAGGAAAGGAAAGAGGGAGGGAGGGAAGGAAGATGAAGGGAGGAAGTAAAGGAAAGGAAAGAGGGAGGGAAGGAAGGAAGGGAGGAAAATGAAGGGAGGAAGGAAAGGAAAGGAAAGAGGGAGGGGTGAAAGGAAGGAAGGAAGATGAAGGGAGGAAGGAAAGGAAAGAGGGAGGGAAGGAAGGAAGGTTCAATATAAACAAAGAGAAGACATGCTGCCACAAAATAAAAAAACTAGAAAATAACCCTGCAAAAAGCCCTCCAAAGATTAAAATTATATGATCCTGTTTTAAAAATTCTGCATTATGATTAAATTATTACTTCAAATATCGAAAGCTGCTCAGGCACCCTCAAAATCCATTGAATTCCATTACATTCGATTAAAATGAATTAAAATGGTCCTCCCTAATCCCCACTCTACTGAAGATGAATCATAACTTTCCAGTATAGAAGGGGGAGGGAAAGGAATAACCCTTTCAGGTGAGAATTTGATGGTGCCATTGCATGCTGTTTAAACAATAATTAACTCGGGGTAGACAAAAAGGTGGGCATGGAAATCGAAGGAATATGCCTGTGTGGGAAACCAGAGATTTTCTTGGAAATAAAGTTACTATCATGAAGCTGGTGGTTTGCCTTGCAGTGTACCAAATTGTTGAGTAACATACATAACAAAAATATCCTTAGGTCAAGCAAGCCGCATGGTGGGCACAAGAGAAATATCTACAGCACACCAGTATTCAGTCAGTCAGATAGAACATGCATGGATTGAAAAATCCATGAAATTGTAAGAAAGTCAGGGGAAACTTTCTAGACCAGATCAAAGTTCTGTTAGATTAGCACGTTCCTTCTCCAAGCAGTGGTCAACCAGATACCTTCAGGACATGACAATGATTACAACAATTGGTATACAGTGATCCCCCGATTATCGCGAGGGTTCCGTTCCAAGACCCCTCGCGATAATCGATATTTCGGGATGTAGTGGTGCGGAAGTAAAAACACCATCTGCGCATGCGCGCCCCTTTTTCCATGGCCGCACATGCGCAGATGGTGGAGTTTGCGTGTGGGCGGCGGGGAAGACCCGGGGAAGACCGCCCAGGCAAAGGGGAAACCCCAAGATCGCTTGCCGCTTGCCCGTTCGCCCGCCCGCCCGGCTGCTCGCTTGCCGCTCGCTTGCCGCTCGCTTGCAGCGCAGCAGCAGCAAGGAGCCGAAGATGGGGTTTCCCCATTGCCCAGGCAACGGGGAAACCCCATCTTCGGCTCCTCGCTGCTGCCGCGCTGCCGAGCAGATCAGCTGGTGGGCAGCTGAAGGAACCTTCCCTGGGTGCCGCCCGCCGCTCGAGAGCAAGAGGGGGAGAGATAGAGAAAGAGAGAGAAGGAAAGAAAGAGATGAGAGAGGGAGGAAGAGAGTGTGAGAGAGGAAGAAGCAAGATAGAGAAAGAGAGAGAGAAAGAAAGATGAGAAAGGAAGGGAGTGACGTCATCGGGTGGAAAAATCGCGATATAGCGTTTTGCAATGATCGAGATCGCGAAACTCGGGGGATCACTGTACAATGGTCCCGTTGAGTTGGCAGATACAACATACATTGATACTTTTCTCTCCCTGCAATTACCTGCAAGTGTTCTAAAACTGTGAAGGCCAAAAAGTATACAAAGTGCAATTTGAAGAAAATGCTCTTATACCCTGGAACTTTGTACTAAAGAGACATTATTTAATGTCTATCTCATAGCTCTTCTGTAAGGAGAGCAACTATCTCCTTTTCCACATATCTTATATTTTATTTATTTGTTTTGTTTTGTCAAGTCCGTATTGGTGGTATACAAAGATATACAGTGATACCTCATCTTACAAACGTCTCATTATACAAACTTTTCGAGATACAAACCCGGGGTTTAAGACTTTTTTGCCTCTTCTTACAAACTATTTTCACCTTACAAACCCACCGCCGCCGCTGGGATGCCCCACCTCCAGATCTTCCATTTCCAGTGAAGCACCAGTTTTTGCGCTGCTGGGATTCCCCTGAGGCTCCCCTCCATGGGAAACCCCACCTCTGGACTTCCGTGTTTTTGTGATGCTGCAGGGGAATCCCAGCAGCACAAAAATGGGTGCTTCGCTGGCAACGGAAGTCCAGAGGTGGGGTTTCCCAGCGAGGGGAGCCTCAGTGAAATCGCAGCATTGCAAAAAGACAGAGGTCCGGAGGTAGGGTTTCGAGGACTTCAGTGTTTTTGCGATGCTGCAATTTCACTGAGGCTCCCTTCGCTGGGAAACCCCACCTCTGGACTTCCGTTGCCAGCGAAACACTCATTTTTGCGATGCTGGGGTTCCCATGCAACATCGCAAAAACACAGAAGTCCAGAGGTGGGGTTTCCTATGGAGGGGAACCTCAGGGGAATCCCAGCAGTGCAAAAATGGGCGCTTCGGCTGGCAAAAGAGGTGAATTTTGGGCTTGCACGCATTAATCACTTTTCCATTGATTCCTATGGGAAATATTGTTTCGTCTTACAAACTTTTCACCTTAAGAACCTCGTCCCGGAACCAATTAAGTTTGTAAGACAAGGTATCACTGTAATAATATTTATATACATGATACTAGTAAAAGAGAAACATTAGGACAGGGGACGGTAGGCACACTGGTGCACTTATGCATGCCCCTTACTGACCTCTTAGGAATCGGGAGAGGTCAACAGTGGATAGTCTAAGTGTAGGTGGGTTAGGTGATGATACTACAGGGTCTGGTAGTGACTCTGCATGCATCAAGTACTCAGATACTAAAGTCGCATTTCCTGCAGTTGGGTTTAGAGCGGTTTACTTTAGATTTGTATCTGTTGTGTGCTCCTATGTTGTTGTTTGAAGCAGAAGTAGTCATCGACAGGAAGGACATTGTAGCAGATGATTTTATGGGCTATGCTTAGGTTGTATTTAAGGCGATGTAGGTCTAAGCTTTCTAAACCTAGGATTGTAAGTCTAGTAGTGTAGGGTATCCTGTTGGGAGTGGAGGGCTCTTCTAGTAAAGTATCCCTGGAGATTTTGTAGGGTGTTTATGTCCGAAATGTGGTGTGGGTTACAGACAGATGAGCAAACAGTGGAACAGTATTCCACTGTTTCCATATCCCTGCTCCTTTCCTCCTAAGGATCATCAACACGCAGAGTTTTTCAAAATTCTCCTCTTTATTTGATGGATAAAAATTTGGGGAAACACCTTATCGGAGGGGGGGTGTCCATCTAGAGAGGAGAAAAGATAGTAATCTTTTATTAAAGCTTTCTACAGCTTTAATAAAGCTGGCTTGGCTTTATTAATGGAGATCATCATTCAGGTCAAATATTAGCAGAATGCAGCAACTTCTGTTACATTTATTTTGGTAACGGGAAACAAAATTTTAGTTACTGTGGTTGTTATTTCTATTGTACCTGCAAATATTCCCTCTCCTTTGGAAGTGTCAAGCTGCACATACATGGAGACACACTCTCTCACACACAGAGAGAGAGAGAGAGTATCAGACATACCCCATCCATTTTAAATAAATATGAGGTCACCCAGCTCAAGATTCTCAAAGCTATTATACAAAATTGCAGCTTTTGTTTCATTCCAAATCCCAATGTTCATATAAAAGCTCCATCCGTATAATTAAGGGGAGGTCAGTTTAAAAATGAACCCTCCTTACTTCCAGCTGCAACTTGACCTCTGCAGGTGGTAAATGCTGAATGTAATTCACCTACTTTTCCAAACACAAAAATTCTTCTCTGAAATTGTGGGGGGAATTCTCCACTTCTGAAAAAGTGGGGGAAATAATCGTCCCTGCCAGAGCTAGAATGGCATATTGGGTGACCATTAAGCAGTGAAGGGCTACCAAATTTTTTACTACCACTCTATGGGCGTGGCTTATTCAGGACACCCTGCATTTACTTTCAACATCTTTCAGCGTACATTGGGTGCTCTGGGGTGGAGGTCCATTTTTGCTGCCCCATTGCATCCCCCCCACCCCGGTCTGTGCAGTAGCCCACCCCTGCCGTTAAGAAATGTGAATTCACCAACCATCTAAGTATATAGTATATTTTGCACTCCCAATCACAGAGAAACTGAAGTTTGGATGAGTGTTTGGTAGTCTATGTAAAGCCAGTCATACTCCAAAACTACAATAAGTCCAAACCGTTTTGAATTCTATCAACATTTATCTAGTGCTAAAATAGTGCTAACCATTAAGAATATAGTGGCACCTCTACTTAAGAACTTAATTTGTTCTGTGACCAGGTTCTTAAGTGGAAAAGTTTGTAAGTAGAAGCAATTTTTCCCATAGGAATCAATGAAAAAGCAAATAATGCATGCAAACCCATTAGGAAAGAAATAAAAGCTCGGAATTTGGGTGGGAAGAGGAGGAGGAAGGAGAGGAGTAGGAGAGTCACTACCGAAGGAAGAAGGGGAGGGGAATCAAAAAAATCCAAAACTTTAAGGCTTTTTTTTAAAAAAGAGGGACTCTGAGGCGACGAGGAGGAGCATGGGTCTCCCATATACCTGGCGCGAGGCTGCCTCCCATACACTGGCTGCTGCTGCTGCTATCTGCTGCCTCTTCCAACCCATGCTGAAGGGCTCTCCTCTCGCTTGCTCGCTTTGTAGCCGGAGTCTTTCCTTCACTGTGGTGACTCCTCAGTTGCCCAGAGCAAAGGGAGCGTTTCCTTTCTCTGGGCACTGGCAGATGTTTATTCCCTCTTAAAATGCCCAGAGAAAGGAAAATGCTTAGTTTACTCTGGACTGCCAAAGCCTCTTTAAGCGCCACCGAAAGGCTCCTCTGGCGGCCCAGATGGTCAGGATTAAAGGGGGAAAGGCAGGAAACTGGCCGGGCCTTCGTGCTGTTCCCAAATTTCCTGGGAAATTTTTCCGGGCTTGGGTTGTTAAGTAGAAAATGTTTCTTAAGAAGAGGCAAAAGAATCTTGGACACCCCATTCTTATCTAGAAAAGTTCTTAAGTAGAGGTGTTAAGTAGAGGTACCACTGTATATTGTTATGCATCAACATGAGCAATACATCAATTTCATTAGAACTTCACATATGCTTCTGATCTTTCATTCCTGATAGACCTGATTTGAATCAACCCAAATAGCTTCAGATAGTTGAGTGAAATCCTTCAAAACTAGGAAGGGATTTGCTTTCATGCACACCCCCTAAGTTTCATACTCATTTCCCATTCTGATCATACTCACTTCCAATTCCAAATCACCATTTATTTGAAATTATTTTCATCTGCCTTAATCAGTGTGATGGATAACTTTGTGGAAACCATAATTAATTGATGCAGTGGTTTGACATAAGACATAATTGACAAAAGGCTTTGTGTACAATTTTATCTGAACACAAGGAATGAAGTAATTAATCCATCATTAATTCTGAATGCTTGCAAATTCTTTGAAATATGCTGTTATTCATTCCAGCCTCTTCAACAAAACTAAATCTCAAATGTTTCTAACTTTAGAAGTTGTTAATAATTATTAACAATAATTGTCAGGAATAGAGATAACACCTATTAATATTATGTTACAGACCCTTTCTGTTTGTTCAGCTTTGGGGTTAGATCCAAATTTATCTGTTATGAGTTAATCAATTAAATCAATAAAACATAGATAATGAATAGCTACTACAAAATGGTACAAATTACGAGGTTTCTTACTGAGGCAGTATAATTCAGAACAATGAAAATAATAATTCAGTTTCCTTAATTAATTCCTAACCTCTCCATTTACTTCAGTTTCCTCTCTTCCCCATCTTTTAGCTCTGCTTATTTTATTGTTGTATTTATTGTTTTGTCATTTTAAAGTCTCCCAGTTTTAATGTTTGTAAGCTGTTTATAATCAACTCTAGATGAGATGGACAGCACATAAATCTAATAAATAAAATTATCAGCCTCCACCAACTTATATAATCTGCCTTTTAAACCATCTATAATATATAAAGAGTCGCTTTATAAAATAATAAAGGCAGGATAAAAATGTAATAAATAAATAAATACATTTCTATTATTTATTTGTACAGTGTCAAACCATGCAATTCTCTAAGTTGCACGCTTGAAGCCATTTTATTTCAGCTGTGAGATACAATTTGATCCCAAATTTCAAATATGACACCTCCCTGCGTACAGAAATATGGTTTTCATGGCATATATGAATATTTCTGTTAAGGTGTCTCTCATATAATGTGTTCTGTATAAACCAGTGCTAGGAAGAAGATGGAATACTAAAAACACCCCAGGATATAGAAAATCTTGGGGCTTTTGATTAAAGGTTGCTCTGTTAGAATACTTCCTGGAGTGAATAGGAAGTATCATTTTGAAAGGAAGAGGGACTTGAATGTTATCCACACTTGGCCTGGGTCTAGTTGTTTCTGCTAACATATACAGAGCTATTCCCACCAAACTTCAGAAGAGAAGGATTTAGGGGTAGTGATTTATGACAGTCTCAAAATGGGTGAGCAGTGTGGTCGGGCGGTAGGAAAAGCAAGTAGGATGCTTGGCTGCATAGCTAGAGTTATAACAAACAGGAAGAGGGGGATTGTGATCCCCTTATATAGAGCGCTGGTGAGACCACATTTGGAGTACTGTGTTCAGTTCTGGAGACCTCACCTACAAAAAGATATTGACAAAATTGAACGGGTCCAAAGACGGGCTACAAGAATGGTGGAAGGTCTTAAGTATAAAACCTATCAGGAAAGACTTAATGAACTCAATCTGCATAGTCTGGAGGACAGAAGGAAAAGGGGGGACATGATCGAAACATTTAAATATGTTAAAGGGTTAAATAAGGTTCAGGAGGGAAGTGTTTTTAATAGGAAAGTGAACACAAGAACAAGGGGACACAATCTGAAGAGAGTTGGGGGGGAAATCAAAGGCAACATGAGAAAATATTATTTTACTGAAAGAGTAGTAGATCCTTGGAACAAACTTCCAGCAGACGTGGTTGGTAAATCCACAGTAACTGAATTTAAACATGCCTGGGATAAACATATATCCATCCTAAGATAAAATACAGGAAATAGTATAAGGGCAGACTAGATGGACCATGAGGTCTTTTTCTGCCGTCAGTCTTCTATGTTTCTATGTTTCTATGTTTCTAAATCTGAGGCATCTGTTTGTGGTATGATTAATTTCTGTAGGAGATGACCACTGATGAGCCCAAGCGAATGGTCAAACACATACCAGTAATCAATTCCAAATTCCTTCACATCCTCAAGGAATCTAAGTCCATCTTGAATTACATTGACTCATATCTCTTATAATCTCTTATTGAAATTTGCTTTGACCGTTAGTACGCAGGTCGCCCAGAAAGTAATGCACCACATTTTTTTTCTTCAACATTTATTGAACACAATGAAACTTACACACAAGAAAGAATGATGTTTCTTCTACACTCCCTATTTTTCCATGCAATCTCCATCCCATTCTATGGCCTTCCTCCAGCGAGACACAAGGGCAGGTATGCCCTGTTGGTACCACTCCTTGTTCTTGTCACGAAGCCATTTCTGCACTGTGCGAATCACCCCTTTGTCAACCTCACAATGTCTTCTGCGACTAACCGTACTTCTGTCGACTGCAGATTCTCCACAAACTGTACAAAAACGTTTGTGAATGTTCCCAACAGTTTCTTTCTCCGCAGTGAGAAATTCAATGACGACACGCTGCTTGTAACGTACATCACTTACAGACGCCATTTCAAAACACTGCTGAACCTACACTATCTGTCTGAAGAAACACAAAATTTACACACGCACTCCAAACAATTCAGATAATGTATATCTAAAGTTTCACATTCATACCATTACTGTAGGCTGAGAAAAAACATGTGGTGCATTACTTTCTGGGCGACCCTCATAGTTCAGATTATTATAGAGAGCTAAAGCTTGCAATAAACCTTTATATTCATTTGAACTGTCTGGATTTCCTGATTTTTCCAGCACTTGATAGTCACATAAGCCCTTCATGGCATTGGACCAGAATATCTCCGGAACCGCCTCCTGCCGCACGAATCCCAGCGACCAGTTAGGTCCCACAGAGTTGGCCTTCTCCGGGTCCCATCGACTAAGCAATGTCGTTTGGCGGGACCCAGGAGAAGAGCCTTCTCTGTGGCGGCCCCGACCCTCTGGAACCAGCTCCCCCCAGATATCAGAGTTGCCCCCACCCTCCTCGCCTTTCGCAAGCTCCTTAAAACCCACCTCTGTCGTCAGGCATGAGGGAATTGAAATTTCCCTTCCCCCTAGGCTTATAGAATTTATACATGATATGCTTGTATGTATGATTGGTTCTTTAAATTGGGGTTTTTTAGATTGTTTTTAATATTAGATTTGTTTACATTGTCTTTGTATATTGTTGTTAGCCGCCCCGAGTCTTCGGAGAGGGGTGGCATACATATCTAATAAATACAAATAAATACAAATACATAAATTTTTTATCAGGCCATGTGTGTGTGTGAGAGAGAGAGAGAGAGGGAGAGAGAGAGACTATGATTTGATGAAATAAGAAACCAAAATTTGAAGGGGCAGTTTGTAGGTATTTCACTGACTTAACCATTGTTAGCATCCTTGCTGGGCGTCCGTATCACCGTTTGATGAATGAATCATTGGTAGCGTGTGAAATTTGAATATGCATGTGCCGTATTCCCCGCAGACTTAATATTCCCACAGTCAATTGCGCTAGTTAAAGAGTGTAAAGAGTGAGTACAAAATACCATTGTTCATTCTTAGGACCACTTAACATCCTTTTTCAGCACAGCATAAGTGATTCCATATGGCGCGTAAAAAGAGAAAATGGAGCACAGCAGGAAAATTAAGATGAAATGATATGTAGCTCACGGAAGAATTCTGACTTAACAAACATATGGAATCAACAATCGTAGGTTTCAGAAAATGACTTTCCCTCTATATTGAGCTCAGCTGCAATTAAT
This sequence comes from Erythrolamprus reginae, assembly GCF_031021105.1. Classification (NCBI taxonomy): domain Eukaryota; kingdom Metazoa; phylum Chordata; class Lepidosauria; order Squamata; family Dipsadidae; genus Erythrolamprus; species Erythrolamprus reginae. Next base: position 15,425,447 of record NC_091958.1, on the reverse strand, counting down.
ATCCAGGGAGGCTGGAGCGGGAGGAGTGGGGGGGGGCAGGAATGCGCTGGAAAAAGTTTTCCATATCTTTCCTTCTAATTCTATTTTTATTGCGTGGATTTTTTTTTTTAACCACACAGATGAATTATGAAGGATTTGGAAGGGTACAAAAATACAAAACATGCTGCACGGTAATATATTAAATTATTGCCATTCTGGTTTAAACGTGTGAGATATGATTTCCAGCTTTTCTTTTGCAGCCAGGAAGGAGGGTGCAAAATAGCCTCCCTGATATTAACCTTAATCTACTTCTGACTTCTTCTTCTTCATCCTCCTCTCCTTAATCCTCTGAGCTTATAGTTGAGTTTAATTAAATTATGAGCTCTGTCAGGGGGCTTTAAAAATAGGGAGGGGGGCTTTCTTCACAACCTTGGGTGGTCTGGAGAAAGCAGAAGGGTTTTTTTTTAAAAAAATAAAGTTATACTTTTAGCAGAAGAGAACTTTTCTTCCCTCTTTCTAGAAATGGTGATAGACTTTAAGAGAAACCCTTCCACCCTTCCACCTCTCACAATACTAGACAACACAGTATCAACAGTAGAGACCTTCAAATTTCTAGGTTCTATCATATCTCAAGATCTAAAATGGTCACCTAACATCAAAAACATCATCAAAAAAGCACAACAAAGAATGTTCTTTCTGCGCCAGCTCAGGAAGCTCAAACTGCCCAAGGAGCTGCTGATCCAGTTCTACAGAGGAATCATTAAGTCTGTCATCTGCACCTCCATAACTGTCTGGTTTGGTGCTGCAACCCAACAGGACCGACACAGACTTCAGAGGATAATCAGAATTGCAGAAAAAACAATTGCTGCCAATCTGCCTTCCATTGAGGACCTGTATACTGCACGAGTCAAAAAGAGGGCGGGTAAAATATTTACTGACCCCTCGCATCCTGGACACAAATTGTTTCAACTCCTACCCTCAAAACGTCGCTACAGAGTACTGCACACCAAGACAACTAGACACAAGAACAGTTTTATCCCGAACGCCATCACTCTACTAAACAAATAATTCCCTCAAAACTGTCAGACTTTCTACTAAATCTGCACTTCTATTCTACTAGTTTTTCTCATCATTCCTATCACCCATTTCCTCCCATGTTGACTGTATGACTGTAACTTGTTGCGTATATACTAAGATTTTTATTAATATTGCTTCTTCATTGCTTATTTGACCCCTATGACAATCATTAAGTGTTGTATCACATGATTCTTGACAAATGTATATTTTATTTTATGTACGTTGAGAGCATATGCACCAAGACAAATTCCTTGTGTGTCCAATCACACTTGGCCAATAAAAATTCTATTCTATTCTATTCTATTCTATTCTATTCTATTCTACTCCTTGGCTATCTTTGATGCCCTCGATTGCACATCCTTTCTTCTCTAATGTCATTTATCTGCTCTGGTTTATAAGCGGCAAAACCAGGGGTTAAATTTATTATTTATTTATTTATTATTATTATTATTTTATTATTTAGATTTGTATGCCGCCCCTCTCCGCGGACTCGGGGCGGCTCACAGCAAGGCATAAACAAATTGTAACAAATCCAAATAAATTTAAATATTTAAAAAAGTTTAAAAAGAACCCCAATATACTAACAAGCACACACACAAACATACCATACATAAATTGTACATGCCCGGGGGAGATGTTTCAGTTCCCCCATGCCTGACGACAGAGGTGGGTTTTAAGAACTTTACGGAAGGCAGGGAGAGTAGGGGCAGTTCTAATCTCCGGGGGGAGTTGGTTCCAGAGAGTCGGGGCCGCCACAGAGAAGGCTCTTCCTCTGGGGCCCACCAACCGACATTGTTTAGTTGACGGGACCCGGAGAAGGCCCACTCTGTGGGACCTAATCGGTCGCTGGGATTCGTGCGGCAGGAGGCGGTCTCGGAGGTATTCTGGTCCAATGCCATGAAGGGCTTTAAAGGTCATAACCTTTAAATGCTACCAGTTCAGTCCAGTTCGGGTGTACTGGTAGCTCAGCTGCCGGTATTTGGGAGACTTGCATTCATTTATTCGTTCATTAGTTCATTCATTCATTCATTCATTCATTCATTCATTCATTCATTCATTCATTCGACTTCTATGCCACCCACTCCCAATGGGACTCAGGGCGGCTTACAACCATATAAAAAATACAGAACAATATAAAAGAAGTTGAATATCAAAACAATAAAAGCCCATCATAAAATCTAAGAAGACAACAGTCCACTCAACATACATGCATACCACTTATGCACAGTTTGGATGTGTTTGATGTAAGCATTCGCGGTCCCCAGGCCTGCCGGCAAAGCCAGATCTTCACAGCCATTCAGAAGGCAAGCAGGGTGGGAGCAGTACGGACATCAGCAAGGGAGTTGGTTCCATAGATCTGGGGCAGCTGCAGAGAAGGCCCTTCCCCACGGTTCCGCCAACCTGCATTGCTTAGGTGACGGGACCTTGAGAAGGCCAACCCTGTAAGATCTTATTGGCCTCTGGGAGGTATGTTCAGATGGATCTTCTGTTCCACAGCTTCAAGCGTGCAACTGAAATCCATTCTTAATTTCCATCACTTTGAAGAAACTAGGAGCTCATTTTCCTTTTCCCCAAGCAAAAACAAATTATGGTAAGGTTTTAGTGTGGAGTTGGGAGCCCTAGTTTCCCAAATGCAATTTAGTAATATTACAGAGGAAAAAGATTAGAAGAAAAGCTTTCTCTATGTACATGGAAACCACCATAGAGACACTGCAATCTTCATCCCTTACCTTGAGTCATAATGAAATTGTGCCATTAGAGGTGGTAATGGCCAACAATTTAGATAATGTTTAGTGAATGTAAGATAAAAACGTTGAGGAAAGGGCCATCAGTAGTTACCGGTCTTAATGACTAAACACTGAATCACAGGGAATGTACTTTAAAGATCAGTTAATGTGGAACTAGGGCTAGTATTTTGTCTACAAGCTTGTGGACTTCTTGAAAGCATCTGATCTGTTGCTCCTTGACCTATAATGTCTGGCCAAATGAGTCAACATAAATGGCCTTAAAATACATGCAGATTTCTTATAGTTCTTCCATGGCCATCAAATGCCCTTTATCAATGCTGTTGACTTTATAGATCGGGAAGGAATTTATGGGACATTTATATTTATCTCTTTCCACCTTGATCAAGTACAATATTTCATCCAGTAAAAGAGGAAGCTGATGTTGAAGAACTGTCCGCCAAATTTCAGACTGTTATGCAGCTTCCCCCCTGAAGAGGGAAGTGAAAAAAATGTTATTGCTCACAATATTTATACTACTATAGCAGGGATGGCGAACCTATGGCACGAGTGCCACAGGTCGCACATGGTGCCATATTGGCTGGCACGGAGCCGTTGCCCTAGCTCAGCTCCAATATGCATATGTGCTGGCCAGAGCTGTTTTCGCCCTTCCCATGCATTTAATTATGGGTGTGGGCACTCATGCATGCACAATAGCACATGTGCACGCTCTTTCGGCACCCAAGGAAAAAAAGTTCGCCATCATTGTACTATAGTATTTGGAATTAACCCAACTGATTGCAAGACTTGGGAAAATCACTAGATGGCAGCAAAGAGATAGAGAAACTCTACCTAATGGCCATTCAGGTCTTTGAAACCCAGCTCTACAAATACTGTTGCTACACTAAGGTTACTATTTTAGTCAGAATGTATTAAGATTGGATGACTTTTCCAGCTATTCAGTCTGGTATGTGTTCTGCCTGACCAGCCTCAAGCAATGATTAACGGTCCAGGAAAGAAGGTCAGACACACACGTGCTTAGTTAGTCAGCAAACTTGTATTAAACAGTAAAGAAAAAAGTCTAAAGCAAATGGTCCTTACTTTCAGGAGTAACACATAGGATTCGTTGAAAATTCAGTCAGCTACAAAGTTCAGTGAAAAGCCAACAAATACAAAAGTCACAGAGCATAAATATTCCAAGAGTCTCTGAATATTCACAGCACAAAAGCAGCAGCTTGTCCCAGAGTTTTCAACTCCCACAAGGCTGAGTTGAAATCCAAGAGCAGGAACTTCAAAGCAGGAACAAATGACGCCACACAAACCACCCAGATAATCAGCCACAGTTTGCCTTGGCCCCATTCCCATTTTATGCCATTAGCCCTCATTAAGGGAACCACACCCAGCCCAGGTGTGCTTATCATGCTTCTTAAAGCGATCCCTTCTTTGCAAGGCCCTTCGGTTGCGTAAATTAATGTATTGTCCTGCAGACAAACTGAGAGAGGATAAACTGTCTGACGAATTGCCAGCCCCCTCCCCTGAACTGTCTGCCAATTCTTCCTGGCTCTCTGCCCCATCTTCCTGACTGTCTGCTACATCATCCTGGCTGTCAGCCAGGCTTTCACAGTCACTGTGTGCCGCGTCTCCCCCATCTGTGGGGGCAACAGCTGGCCCAGGCCCAAACACAACAGTATGAAAGCAGAAAGAATAAATGTTGCCCTGAGGAAATTACAAACGGAGCTGATAGACAGACGAGAAGATCTAGTTTGAGCTTAATCACAAGTGTCAATGAAACTCAATTTTTTAATTAAACTTAGACCACCAAAGTCCAGTAATAAAAAAACCCCTGCAAATGAGACTTGTCAGATATTTTCCCAAATTTTCTCAGGATTATTTTTTATTTTTATTTTTTTGCTGACAGGAGAAAGGAAGAGATAGTTCAGATAAATCCTAGATTAATTCACAGATTGTCTTTAACAAAAGCCTTGGAGTTTTGTCACTTCACCTGTAAAGCTAACCTTGACAGCTTTCCACTTCAGACTGAGTACCTCATACATTGGGCTAAGTTTTGAAGTGATAGAATGGAATGGAATTGAATGGAATAGAGGAATGAAGAATAGAGTATAGTATAGTATAGTATAGTATAGTATAGTATGGTATGGTATGGTATGGTATGGTATGGTATGGTATGGTATGGTAGGGTAGGGTAGGGTAGGGTATGGTATGGTATGGTATGGTATGGTATGGTATGGTATGGCATGGGATGGCATGGTATGGTATGGTAGGGTAGGGTAGAACAGGAATAAGAATAGAATAGAATGGAATGGAATGGAATGGAGTGGAGTGGAGTGGAGTGGAATGGAATGGAATGGAATAGAATGGAATATAATTCTTTATTGGCCAAGTGTGATTGTGAACACAAGGAATTTGTCTTTGGTGCAGATGCTCTCAGTATACATAAAAGAAAAGATACATTTGTCAAGAATCATAAGGTACAACATTTAATGATAGTCCGAATGTTGTACCTTATGATTCTTGACATACATATCTTTGGTAATGGTTGAGATTTTGCCTTGGTTAGATGCGTACATCACAAGCAGTGGTGGGTTCTGGATTCTCCCGCTGCCAGTTCACCCAGGGATGAGATAGACGTTATGCAACAAATGCATGCACAGCATTTTGAAAAGCTTCTGCGCATGCACAGAAGCAAAAAACAAGATGGTTTTGAGGATTTTGAGGATGACAAAGAGGTGATTCGCACAGTGCAGAAATGGCTTCAGGACCAGATCAAAGAGTGGTACCAACAGGGCACACACGCCCTTGTGTCTCGCTGGAGGAAGGACATTGAACGGAATGGAGATTACGTGGAAAAATAGGAAGTGTAGAAGAAACATCATTCTTTCTTGTGTGTAAGTTTCATTGTGCTCAATAAATAATTGTTGAAGGAAAAAAATATGGTCATTACTTTCTGGGTGACCCTCCTAGTTCCCTTAGCCATTTATCACTTAATTTAATCTCCTTTATCAACTTTGTTGCTCTTCCCTGTACTCTTTTTAGAGCCTTTTAAAATAAACTCCGATTAACACTAATCATTGCTAGAAGCCTCAAACGGTCAGTAGTAATTTCACTTACCCAGGAACTAACAATGATAACGAGGAAAATGAAAGGGAGGATGAGTAAGACAGAATTCCGTCACTCATTCCCAGCTGTAAAAATAACAGTTTTGCAAACCAGCACTGAACTAATATGTAACATAGGCTCAATCTTGAATGTTTGAGTAGCATCATACATTTCATATTTGGATAATTTGTCAGTATGATGAACTACTCTCTGCTCCTTTCAAGATGTATGGGTTGAGGAATCCAATTCAAACTCTCAAACATTGCTCCTGTCTCCCCACACAAGTTATTTGCTATGCTTGACAAATACGAACGTACTCACAATTAAGGTACCGTAATAAATCATGGACGAATTATATTTCACTTTGCCATAAACCTACATTTGCATTTTCTTCACTTAACAAAACATAAACGTGTTTGTTTTTGTTGGATCGTGGCAGGAGACCCAAGGTTTAAAACCTACAGATAAAATGAATTTTCTGGTGATTCAATTAAGCAAAATTGTTCATTCACTATATGATCTATCTTGTGCAGGGTTTGGCTCAGACGTTGATTAAACCAACAATCTGGATTGTCTGCTTATAGTCTATTGTGTGAAACTGGCTACTGAATCTTGCAAACCAAGATTTAATGGCTTAATAAAATTGTGATTGATTCCATGAAGTATGGCTAAGCAAAATTATAGCCCAGAGAACTCCTGTGTCAGCCAAGCATTGTTTATAGATAGATAGAAGTGAATCTAATTTGATTACCTTATGATTTAAAGTATGGGTAGCATTGTACATCAATTTGATTTCAATCTCCAAAAGTCCTTTGAAACAAGTCAATGAATGAACATGGCACCCAACTGCAACATCTCAAAACTGTCCTGCTTCTTTCTGGAACCTTCCAGGTGCTGCACAGGCCAAATATTTACAATCAGAGAATTGTAGAGTTGGAAGGGACGCACAAGGATCATCTAGTCCACCCCACTGTAGTGTGCAGTACAGTTATTTTGGACATCCTCCACATGTAGCTGTCCAGGTTCTGCTTTAATAATTCCAGAGAGGAGAAGACACAGTTTATTGGTTGATTGTGCCATGGCTCTTCCTATTATTATTATTATTATTATTATTATTATTATTATTATTATTATTATTTATTGGATTTGTATGCCGCCCCTCTCCGTAGACTCGGAGCGGCTAACAACAGTAGTACAAAACAGCATGTAAATCCAATACTAAAACAGTTAAAAACCCTTATTTTTAAAACCAAACATCCCTACAAACAAACATAACATGCATAAATTGTAAAGGCCTAGGGGGAAAGAATATCTCAGTTCCCCCATGCCTGACGGCAGAGGTAGGTTTTAAGGAGCTTATGAAAGGCGAGGAGGGTGGGGGCAATTTTAATCTCCAGGGGGAGTTGGTTCCAGAGGGCCGGGGCCACCACAGAGAAGGCTCTTCCCCTGGGGCCCGCCAAACGACATTGTTTTGTTGACGGGACCCGGAGAAGGCCCACTCTGTGGGACCTAACCGGTCGCTGGGATTCATCTTCCTATGGATCTTCCTATATTTAAACAAAGTCTAGGTAGCTGTAACTTATATTCCTTATTTCTAGTTCTAGTTCTATAGAACTGGTCCAAAATTCAGACTCAGAACCACAGGAACCCACATCTGGGCTGAAGGCTCAGCACTCTGACTTGTGTAAATGTGATGAAATGGCATTTGGTGTAATCTCTTCCCTAAACCTAACCATTGTGGAAAGAGGAGACAGTTGTATATATTTGTCAGACAATTATAGGATAGTAATTTATATTAACGTAACATTAGAAAAGAATGATAAAAGTAATGATAAAATACAATAGAACAGTAGGACAGGGACGGTAGGCGCAGTGGTGTGTTTATGCACGCCCCTTACAGACCTCTTAGAAACAGATAGAGGTCAACTGTAGACAATCTAAGGTTAAAGGTTTTGGGGTTAGGAGTAGAAACCACAGAGTCAGGTAGTACATTCCAGGTGTTGATTACTCTATTGCTGAAGTCATATTTTTTTGCAGTCTAGTTTGGAACGGTTGACATTTAGTTTAAATCTATTACGTGCTCGTGTGTTGTTGTGGTTGACGGTGAAGTAGTCACTAACAGGAAGGACATTTTGGTATACGATTTTGTGAACTATATTTAAGTCAGAACAGAGGCCACAGAATCATAAGTTGTCTAATAGAAGAATTTCAAGTCTGGAGGAGTAAGGTATTTTGTTGCGGGAAGAGGAGGGAAGGACTCTTCTTGTGAAATATTTCTGGACTCTCTCAATTGTGTTGATGTCAAATATGCAATGCGGCTTCCATACAGGTGAGCTGTGTTCTAGGATTGGCCTGGGAAATGTTTTGTATGTTTTGGTTAGCAGATCAATGTAACAGAGAAGACTCCACTTCTTACCACTCCAAGACCAGAGAGGTAATAATACCACTCTATAAGGCCCTGGTCAGAGCGCACCTGGAGTATTGCATCCAGTTCTGGTCACCACACTTCAAAAGGGATATAGAGACTCTGGAAAGGGTGCAGAAAAGAGCAACTAAAATGATAAAGGGACTAGAGACCAGGCCATACGAGGAAACGTTACTGGAACTGGGCATGGATAGTCTAGTAAAAAGAAGGGCTGGGGGGACATGATAGCTGTATACAGGTACTTAAGGGGTTGCCATGGAGGGGTGGGGGTCACACTATTTTCCAGCACACCAGAGGGCCGGACGAGGAACAATGGTTGGAAGCTGACCAAGGAAAGATTCAACCTGGAGATAAGGAAGAACTTCCTGACAGTGAGAGCGATCAACCAGTGGAACGGCCTGCCAGCGGAGGTTGTCAACTCCCCAACTTTGGACATTTTCAATGTTGGGTTTAACTACTGTACTACATGCTTGCACTGTCTTGTAAACACATCTCTATGGTCAGGTCGCAATTAACTGACCAATGTGTCACCTTTTGATGACCAAAAGGGGCAGATGCTCTGCAGGATATATAAACCTCTGCATCTACTGCAGAGTAGATGCTCCTTCCTTCTTCTTTCTCTTCTACCTCTTCTACCTTCTTCTGTGTGTGCTCCATTGTCCTCGGCTGAGGACACATGTGTGAGATGAAATCCAAAGCCATCCTCACACATGGGACCATCCAGAAGTTATTAATATGGACTGGAATATAAACTTATCTGCCTGCAATCTATCAATTGCATGAATCAACATAATTGTAAGTAAAGATTGTATTTTTCATCTTTATGAAGGGGTGGTCATTCATTGCTAACAAATGGGATTCTGAACCACGTGTTATTTCTTGCCATGCTAACTCCGCTGCAAATTAAGCCAGCTGAACTCTGCTAATACAAATAATATTAATAATAATCAAAATACCCAACATTCAAGAGGAGATTGGACTGCCATTTGGCTGGGATGCCGTAGGATTTCCTGCTTAAGCAGGGGGTTGGACTCGATGACCTGTAACGTCCCTTTCAACTCTAATAATAAATTAAAAAGCTGCATAGGATTAAGTTAACAACTCTTAAAGCCTTTTTGGCATATACGCGTATGCAGTAGCTGAACTGAGGCAATTTTTTTCTAGCAAGAAAACAATTCTCCTTCACTTTTAAAGAAGGGAACCTTTTTCAAGGTAACAAAAACTCACTTTGTGCGTGTGTGTGTGTGTTTAAACATTCTTGCTTTTATACACCTGACTACACTAGCTGTCACTTTCTCAAAGAAACATCTGTTCATAGATGTTTAAAATTGTAGTCTACAAGTGTAAATGCTCATTATGTCAAGGAAAGCGAAGTAGAAAAATAGCGAGAGTCTTCTTAGAGAGCTCTTTTGGACGAGGATAAGCAAATTTAAGTGGCTTTTTTGGGAGGGGGGCATCCTGCTATCAAGAGAAAAACACCGGTAAACTATCCTCCCTTTCATTTCAGTTCTTTGCTGTTTTTACAAGAGCTGGGAAGGGGCTGTTGGATATTTACTTGCTGAGGTAGGACATAGAAACATAGAGGGCAGAAAAAGACCTCATGGTCCATCTAGTCTTCCCTTATACTATTTCCTGTTTTTCATCTTAGGATGGATCTATGTTTATCCCAGGAATGTTTAAATTCAGTTACTGTGGATTTATCAACCATGTCTGCTGGAAGTTTGTTCCAAGCATCTACTACTCTTTCAGTAAAACAATATTTTCTCATGTTGCTTCTGATCTTTCTCCCAACTATCCTCAGATTGTGCCCCCTTGTTCTTGTGTTCACTTTCCTATTAAAAACACTTCCCTCCTGAACCTTAGTGTCAGAAATCACTACCCCTAAATCCTTCTCTTCTGCAATTTTTGCTAACACAGAACTGCTAATACAATACTCAGATTGAGGATTCCTTTTCCCCAAGTGCGTTATTTTACATTTGGAAACAATAAATTGCAGCTTGGAAGAACTTGGAAGCATTTTAACTGAATGAGGTGACAAATGTTGTATAATAGACTCCGACATTCTGAAGTCCCCTTCCTCATGAAAGACTTATGCCCATCCCAGAGCAGCATTGTGCCTATGTCCTCATGATGCTCCATGGCTTCTGTAGAGTTGCTTTTCCAAAGGAAACACTGTAAGGCTACTTCTGTTGTGTTTCCTTCAAGATTGCCTTTTGAGAAGGATACCTACTGACTTCTGTTTTGACCGCCTTCCGCCACACAAATCCCAGCGACCGGTTAGGTCCCACAGAGTTGGTCTCCTCCGGGTCCCGTCAACTAAACAATGTCATTTGGCGGGACCCAGGGGAAGAGCCTTCTCTGTGGTGGCTCCGACCCTCTGGAATCAGCTCCCTCCAGAGATTAGAACTGCCCCCACCCTCCTTGCCTTTCGTAAACTCCTTAAAACCCACCTCTGTCATCAAGCGTGGGGGAACTGAAACATCTCCCCCTGCCTATGTAGTTTTGTGTGTATGATATGACTGTATGTATGTTTTCATATATTGGGGTTTCTTGTTTTTTAGACTTTTAAAATGTATTATTGTTATTTTAGATTCTAACTATTAGATTATATATTGTCATTATTTATTTATTTATTTATTTATTACTTGGATTTGTATGCCGCCCCTCTCCGAAGACTCCGAAGACTCTATTGTTTTTATCATTGCTGTAAGCCGCCCTGAGTCTACGGAGAGGGGCGACATACAAATCTAATAAATAATAATAATAATAATAATAATAATAATAATAATAATAATGATGATGATGATGATGATGTTGGGTTTCCTTTAAGATTGCCTTTTGAGAAGGCTACCCACTGTAGATAATAATAATAATAATAATAATAATAATAATAATAATAATAATAATAATAATAATGTGGGGTTTCCTTTAAGATTGCCTTTTGAGAAGGCTACCCACTGACTTCTGGGATTTTCCCCTTCATTCCAGGAGTCTTCATCATGACCATAACCATCACTGATGAGTCATTTCTTCATCAGAGGGGAGCATCTGTATGCCACAGTACAATAGCTTTTGCTTTGGGATGGAATGAATGAATGAAAACTGTGCCCAGTTTGCCCTATGCCATTGGCAAGCTAGATGGCAAAATTACCCATATATTCAACTGAGCAGGGCTTAACTGGATTTTAGGCTGGAGATCAATCCAATTTTTTTTTCATTTGCATCTATTTGAAATCAGTAATACAATTGCTTGCCCAAATATCAAAACGTGTGGTTAAATAAAGATGCAAATGTTAAAAGAAAAACAAAAATGGGGTGTTATCATTCTGTTAGATAATTTCAAAACCACTGGCTAACCTTTCATGGACCTGCATGAGAATTTTATGAGATTTTTATAGACTTGTATGAGCTCCCAGAAAACCTTATTTATTTTACCCAGAGGTGGCTGAAATCTGTGACATTTTAGAACTATTTGAAGGCACACATCGGGATCACCACCCAAGGTCACCTTCTCCATTCATAAAAATTGTTGATTCCTACTTCATAACAGATTCATTTGCTTTTATTCTCCATCATTGCATCATTTAATATTAATGGAGAGGGTTCTCCAATTGTCACCGGCTGCATTCAGGTTGCTTGTTCTCATTGTTACACGTACAAAGACTTTCCCCATTGGGCTCAAAAAGAGAAAAACAATCACCTGTATTCATGCCATCAAAGCATTGCAGAACACTGGTGCTTTTCCTTTAAAGCAGCAGAGGTTTAGGTAGCCCCCAGAACTGCAGAAAAAACAATTGCTGCCAATCTGCCTTCCATTGAGCACCTGTATACTGCACGAGTCAAAAAGAAGGCCATGAAAATATTTACTGACCCCTCACATCCTGGACACCAATTGTTTCAACTCCTACCCTCAAGACAACTAGACACAAGAACAGCTTTTTTCCAAATGCCATCACTCTACTAAACAAATAATCCCCTCAATACTTTCAAACTTTTATTAAGCCTGCACTTCTATTTCTACTATTTTTTCTCATTTTTAAATCATTTTTTTCTCATTTTTTTCTCATTTCAAGACCCAGGGCTTACAATTCTGGGTCTTGAAAACATAGAACTACGACGCCTTAAACATGATCTAAGTATTGCCCACAAGATCATATGCTACAATGTCCTGCCTGTCAAAGACTAGCTTCAACCACAACAACACAAGAGCACACAACAGATTCAAGCTTAATATTAACCGCTCCAAACTTGACTGTAAAAAATATGACTTTAATAATTGGGTTGTCGAAGCGTGGAACTCATTACCGGACTCTGTAGTATCATCCCCTAACCCCCAACATTTTACCCTTAGACTATCCATGGTTGACCTCTCCAGATTCCTAAGAGGTCAGTAAGGGGCGTACATAAGCGCACTTGAGTGCCTTCCGTCCCCTGTCCTATAGTCTCTCCTATATCTCGTATTTCTTCTCTACTATATCCTCTATAACCTTCATTGTGTATTATTGTGTATTGGACAAAATAAATAAATAAAAAAAATTATTCCTATCACCCATTTCCTCCCACTTAGAACTGTATGACTGTCACTTGTTGCTTGTATCCTAAGATTTTTATTAATATTGACTGTTTCTTCATTGCTTTTTTGACTCCTATGACAATCATTAAGTGTTGCACCACATGATTCCTGACAAACCTATATTTTATTTTATCTACCGCTGAGAGCATCTGCACCAAAGACAAATTCCTTGTGTGTCCAATCACACTTGGCCAATAAAGAATTCTATTCTATTCTGCGTGAATCCAGGACAAAATAACAAAGCTCACTATCCTTCAGTTAAAAAGCACCAGAAGCAAATGCTTTAAAAAGCAGCAGCTTATTTTTTTTAACAATTGACAAGAGACATTTGATCAAGCACGAGGCTTCCAGGCTTCATAACGAAAAAGCAAGGGAATTCTTGCTGTGTTCATCAAAAGAGAGAGGAGGTCCTGTTTTAATAAACTTTCTCTGCAATGTTCAGGGAAGGTAGGTCCCTGTTCTCTGTGGAACTTTGATATTTGCGAGCGCCTTCTTTCTTGGCCTCTGAAGCTATATATAGATGTCTTTTTTTAAAAAAGAAGAAAATATAGTTCTTCTCAGCATTGTCCAAAAGGGGATAAAAGAGCAAGTCGCAGGGCAAGCGATCAACCTGTCCATCCCCATTTGCTATATGAAGCGTTTGGAAAAGCATTTAAAAAATGATAATATTCCTGCACAAGGATTTTACAAAAGTGAATTATTCCATTTTTTTACTAGAGCAGAATGTGAAAAGCGTAAGAAGCTAAAGCTAAATTTCCATAAAGTGATTATATAAGTTCAGCTGAACTAAAATGTCTCCTCAGCTCACTTCAAAATCAGAAACTGTAGGCCTGGAAAAAAAAGTTTGAAAGAGTGTTTTATCCCAGGCATGTTTAAATTCACAGTTACTGTGGATTTACCAACCATGTCTGCTGGAAGTTTGTTCCAAGCATCTACTACTCTTTCAGTAAAATAATATTTTCTCACGTTGCTTCTGATCTTTCCCCCAACTCACCCCAGATTGTGCCCCCTTGTTCTTGTGTTCCCTTTCCTATTAAAAACATTTCCCTCCTGAACCTTATTGAACCCTTTAACACATTTCAATGTTTCGATCATGTCCCCCCTTTCCTTTCTGTCCTCCAGGCTATACAGATTGAGTTTTCTTTTTGAAAACTTCCAGTGATCCAGCTCCCACAACGTCTGAAGGCAAACTCTGTTCCATTGGTTGATTGTTCTCACTTTTAGAAAATTTCTCCTTATTTCCAGGTTGAATCTCTCCTTGTTCAGTTTCCCTCCATTATTCCATTATTCCATTATTCAGTAGACCTTGTTACCTCAAGTAAGAATTAGTTTATATTTGGGAGGGACGGGGCGGGGCTACTAAGCAGAACGGGGAGAACGCCGTTCCATTGAAGGGAATCAAGCACATGCGCGGAAGCAAAGAAACCAGCAATTTTTTTCTGCTGGAAAGATATTTTGGCTGCTACACATGCGCAGCAGCCGAATCTCGCTGCCACGCCTAGAGCAGCAGCTGGAGCCGGCAGCAAAAGCGGCCTGCCCCAGCTCCAGCCGCGTGGCCTGCTCTTTGATCTCCCGGGACGCAGGAGAGATGCCTGCAATGCAGGACAGCACAGAACAGGCCATGCAGCCAGAATTGGGGCCACCCAGCCTGCTCCCTTTGCCATGGCCCCAGCAGGAGGTGGTCCAGGTAAGCAGGGGTGAGGGGGGTGGCAGGAGGAGCAGAGCGAGCGGCGTGGTAGGGGCTGGCAGCTCTTACCTTGTTTTGCCGGTCACGAGCGACTGGCAACTCATCTCTCCAATTTCCGGGGTTTTTTTGCTTCCACGCATGAGCAGAAGCAAAGTCCCCCCAGAAACCGCGCACACATGCACAGGGCCATGCTCCCAGCACATTCCAGTAGAACTGCGATTGATAGCCTGTCCCTGGGGGGCGGGGGCAGGCAAAGATCATTCCTGGCCACTGAATAGAATTTCAGAATACATTCCAGTGAATACTGTGGTATTATTATTATTATTATTATTATTATTATTATTATTATTATTATTATTATTATTATTATTATTAAATTATTATTATGTCAATACAACACAGCAAACGAGATCACTATGCTGGATTTCGTATTTCATCACCAGTCGGGTGCTTCCCAAGCACTTAGGACTGCGTGATGTAGCGGCGAATTATGTTTGCCGATCCCAGTAAAGCGGCTTTTTGCAATTGACAGATGGAGATTTCGTCAATTCCGATGGTTTTCAAATGTCCGATGAGATCCTTTGGCACTGCGCCCAGCATGCCAAGTACCACTGGGACCACTTTCACTGGCTTATGCCAGAGTTGTTGCAGCTTGATTTTTAGATCTTCGTATTTCACTAATTTCTCTAGCTGCTTCTCCTCAATTCTGCTGTCTCCTGGGATTGCGATGTCGATGATCCATACTTTCTTTTTCTACACAATCAAGATGTCTGGTGTGTTATGCTTCAGAATTCGGTCAGTCTGAAGTCGGAAGTCCCACAGTAGTTTTGCTTGCTCATTTTCGACCACTTTTTCGGGCTTATGATCCCACCAGTTCTTTGCCACTGGGAAATGGTAGTTCCGGCACAAGTTCCAGTGGATCATCTGTGCCACAGCCTCATGTCTATGCTTGTAGTCAGTCTATGCGATCTTGTTGCAGCAGCTGAGTATGTGATCGATTGTTTCATCTGTTTCTTTACAGAGTCTGCACTTTGGATCGTCTGTTGATTTTTCAATTCTGGCTTTGACAGCATTTGTTCTAATGACCTGTTCTTGTGCCACCAGTATCAGTCCTTCTGTCTCCTTTTTGAGTGTTCCACTTGTAAGCCATGACCAAGTCTTTTCTTTATATTATTATTATTATTATTATTATTATTATTATTATTATTATTATTATTAATAATAATAATAATTTATTAGATTTGTATGATATCCCTCTCCAAAGACTCTGGTATGGACGAAGTGTAAGCCAATATAAGTTATATTTCAATTAAAACAATTAAATATAGAGTTTATATTTTACTACCATGATTATCCTCATATAAATCCCCCCCCCCTTATAAATTTTACAAATTTATGGTAATATTCGGATTGGGGGCACATCCAGAACTTTAGAGCCTTGAGCTGCATATTCACGGCTTATTTTATTTTATTTATCAATAAAGTTGTGTAGCAACCCATCTCACAAGAAATGAGCCTTCCTTGAGAATTGGGAGCAGCTGAAATAGTTGGTCATGCTCTTTTTTTCATGTTGCTGCTTTTATAGGAATCTCTATATAGAACTTAATGAATTTCTACCGTCACATCTTCCTAGGTGTTCAGAGAGACATTATGTTTCTCTTCTTTTAATAGACACGAATCCAGGTGGCATCTATAAAGTTACCAAATGTTATGCTTTTACTTGTAAAATATCACAGGTTATTTTATTGAAATCTCCAAATAGGACAAAAATTGGATCTTATTTTTTTCTTTTTACATTGATGGGATTCAGATCACTTCGGGCAAACCAGTAGTAGCGACCTGTGAGTAGCAACCCACCCATTCCAAGTGCTATGCTATTTGTTGTGGTTCAGCCTGAGTCAGATCAAAGACCAGCTGCGTCTCTGCTGGCTCCATGCCTGGGGGAGGCTGAGAGCGAAGAGGAGAGTTCTTGGCAGTCAGACAGGGGAGATTACAGTGAGGAAAGTGACGAGGAAGAAAGGCCTGGGAGCCCTGGGGAGGGGCTCTCTCAAGCAAGTAGCTTGGAGTCTCTGGAGTCATTGGATGATGAGGCACAAGCTATCATTAGTATGCGACAGAGACGCATAGATCAAAGGAGGCAGCAACTGAATAGATATTATCAGCGTTGAATGAGGAACACCAGGGCTTGGGTGTGGTCCTCATTAGCAGGGAAGGGTTTATAAGGCATGAGAACCATTCCAGCAGCATGGAGTGTTATCAAAGTGGAGTTGGAGTTATCTGCCTTTTCTCTCAGCGTTTTGTTCCTGGCTTGTGGCCCAGCAGTCTTGAAGACCTGTGGGAGGTTTGTGCCTGTTAGCAACAGCCTCATTTGTCATCAAGGATCCTGTATGAACAATTGCCTTCGTGTATCTATTTGGAGTTCCAATGCTTGTAAGGATATTTTCTGTTGGCTTCTTTTCTCTTTACCATTATAAAACTGTGTTTGGATTCAACCGGTGTGTCTGGCTTATCTTTTTGGGTTGGAGTGACCCAGACAGAACACTATTTAGCCACGTTTTCTAAGCCAGTGTTTCCCAACCTTGGCCACTTGAAGATATTTGGACTTCAACTCCCAGAATACCCCAGCCAGCGAATGCTGGCTGGGGAATTCTGGGAGTTGAAGTCCAGATACCTTCAAGTGGCCAAGGTTGGGAAATACTGTTCTAACCCACGCGCATGCATGCAAACTGCACATGTGTGGAAGGCTGCGCACATCACAGAAGGCATCCACATGTGTGAAAGGCACACACAGGCTCATATTTTTGTGCTGGGTGAACTGGTAAGTAAATTATGTGAATCCCACCTCTGGTTGAAACGCAAATGTATATATTGAGCACTCCAAAGATATTGAATGATTCACAATTCCACCAATAAATAAAACCACTTTGTAAGAAATGAAACTCCATAAAAACAGCCATAAAGTCAGCTTCAAAATATTACTTCATAAAAATATCTGCTATCTATCGTCGGCGCTAAAAGCTCTTCAGAACAATTTGTTCTTAATTGCCCTTTGAAAGATGAGAAAGATAGGGGAGCAATATTACAAGGGACAAACTCTTCCATAATCTGTGGGTCACTGCTGAGAGGCAGGATCTGCATGTCTCACTCCTACGTCTTTCAGAAAAGTAGAGACACCCAACAATCTCCGCATTTCGAACATAAATAAATTAGAAAGCTTTACGAGAAGAGCTTTACTTTACGAGAAGAGCCCTCCATTCCTCTACTCGCAACAGAATATCTTACACAACCAGGCTTGAAGTCCTAGGCTTAGAAAGCTTAGAACTACATTGCCTTAAACACGACCTAAGCATAGCCCACAAAAGAGAGAAGAGAAGGATTTAGGGGTAGTGATTTCTGACAGTCTCAAAATGGGTGAGCAGTGTGGTCGGGTGGTAGGAAAAGCAAGTAGGATGCTTGGCTGCATAGCTAGAGATATAATAAGCAGGAAGAGGGAGATTGTGATCCCCTTATATAGAGCGCTGGTGAGATCATATTTGGAATACTGTGTTCAGTTCTGGAGACCTCACCTACAAAAAGATATTGACAAAATTTAACGGGTCCAAAGATGGGCTATAAGAATGGTGGAAGGTCTTAAGCATAAAACGTATCAGGAAAGACTTAATGAACTCAATCTGTATAGTCTGGAGGACAGAAGGAAAAGGGGGGACATGATCGAAACATTTAAATATGTTAAAGGGTTAAATAAGGTTCAGGAGGGAAGTGTTTTTAATAGGAAAGTGAACACAAGAACAAGGGGACACAATCTGAAGTTAGTTGGGGGAAAGATCAAAAGCAACGTGAGAAAATATTATTTTACTGAAAGAGTAGTAGATCCTTGGAACAAACTTCCAGCAGACATGGTTGGTAAATCCACAGTAGCTGAATTTAAACATGCCTGGGATAAACATATATCCATCCTAAGATAAAATACAGAAAATAGTATAAGGACAGACTAGATGGATCATGAGGTCTTTTTCTGCTGTCAGTCTTCTATGTTTCTATGTTTCTAAAATCATCTGCTACAACGTCCTTCCTGTCGACGACTACTTCAGCTTCAACCACAACAATACATGAGCACATTACAGATACAAACTCAAAGTAAACCGCTCCAAACTTGACTGTAGAAACCGAGTCATTAATGCCTGGAACTCACTGCCTGACTCTGGTTTCATCAGCAAATCCCCAAAACTTTACTATTAGACTTTCCACTGTTGACCTCACTCGATTCCTAAGAGGTCAGTAAGGGGCATGCATAAGTGCAACAGCGTACCTACTGTCCTTATTTCCCTCTTATTAGTACCCATAGCATGTATATAAACTGTGTTATATCTATGTATACTACCAATAAAAAATATATACAAAAAAATAAGCAAACAGATTGAACTGGAGCTGGTCAGGAGATACAGGGAAAGCAAACTATGTAAAGCATTACAGATCAAATCAATTTTTTGAACTGAATCCGGGCATCTATTGGTAAGGCACTGCCATTATCCTACTACTACACCTACTCATCCCATTAATAGCTGGGTTGCAGCAGTTTGAGCTAACTGTGGCTTCAAGGAAGCTTATGTCAAATACACTGCTATAGCCTAAGTATATAGCGATGAGGCTGTGAATCACCGTATAACAACTTGCACATCCAAAAAGATCAACAGCTGGCATAGAGCTGAATCTGGATAAAGCTGCTCTTGGTTGTAGCCTTTACAGACTGAAGACCTATGAATCAAGGACATTTCCCTTCTGTGGGAATAGAATCGTGGCAAGAATCAATGCTGGAAACAAGAACTGAATCAGAGCTTACTGCCTATGAGCAGCGTGACTCTCTTATTGGGATTTAAACTAACATTGTTTTGTCCCACCCAATCTCCCACAGCCTCTAAGCACCAAGTACAGTGGTACCTCTACTTACGAACTTAATTTGTTCCATGACCAGGTTCTTAAATAGAAAAGTTTGTAAGAAGAAGCAACTGTTCCCATAGGAATCAATGTAAAAGCAAATAATGTGATTGGGGAAACCACAGGGAGGGTGGAGGCCCTGTTTCCTTCCAGGAGATTCCTAGAGAGGCCACATGGAGGCTTCCCCCCCATTTTCCGGCCCTGTTTCCTTCCAGGAGATTCCTAGAGAGGCCCCACAGAGACCTCTCCCTGCCTCTTCTGGTTACAGTTTTGGAGGCTCAGGTTTGTAAGTGGAAAATGGTTCTTGAGAAGAGGTAAAAAAAATTGTACACCTGGTTCTTATCTAGAAATGTTTGTAAATAGAAGCGTTCTTAGGTAGAGGTACCACTGTATGGACCGCCATAGCATCACCACATCTGAACCTTGGGTGAAAATGTACTATTGAATATCATCCGTATATTGATGATACTTCAACCCAGACTGATGAATTGCCTTCTCTAACATATAATGGTATTTCAGATGCATTTTAAATGCACCTCATTTATATAAAAAAACATGGTAACTGTTTTGGATTGCTTATACCCTAAATTGAAGGAACAGAAACTTTGTGATGGATTGAGTATTTAAAATTTTGCCTCGATTCTTTTTGTTTGTTTTATGAAAAAAAAATTTGTTTGCTTTATTTTGCATAATAAATGTTAAGAGAAAAGTCCTTTTGGAAATGTTCAGTAGTTTCTGTCTATTATGTGTTATGCCTATATTCCATTCCAAATTACCGTATTTTTGGTGTATAAGATGCATATTTTTCCTCCCTAAAAGAGGCTGATAATTGGGGAAGGGGTCTTATACTCTGAATGCTGCTCTTTTTTTGTCTTCAGCCCTAACTGTAATAACCGAGAAACACGGTCTCCAAGTAAAATCCTTTTATTCTCTACAGGCTCTAAGCGAGCGGAAAAACACTTTCACTGTATACGCGAGTTAACAGAAGAAGCGCGTAAGACAAGTAGCTCGGCTATTTAAAGACTTTCCCTCAGCAACAGCCGGCGGCTGACAGCTCTTCCATTTTGGCGCCCTCTACAGCAACCAATAGGAAGCAGGTAAACAATGCCTATGGTTTCTTTCAATTCTGCTTAACAACTCTTGTTTAACAAGTTAACCCAGATACAGAACATTATAGAACATTACAGAAATTACAGGATTTAACACCCCTCCCCCTTCTGGATGATTTTACAGGTATTTATTCGGTCAAGTAAGTAACGAAGTCTTCTAAGTGAGGGGGTCTTCGCGAGGTCCGATCTGACAGTCTAGGGTCGCTCATGACTTGTGTGTCCACCGACGAAGATGGTTCCTCTCGTCCCGCAGACGCGTTGCTTCCATGACCAGGAGATGGCAGAGCTGAGGCAGCGCTGGAGTGGCTATTTCCCCCAGGTAAGTCCCAATCAACTGGTTCCGGGTTCCTGTTAGCCCTTGCGAAATTCCCTGTGGGGAGGGGATGAGTGTTATCTTTATGTCCTTCACTCTCGGCTTTCTCCACTCTCCCCCTAATGTGGTCAATGTGCCTTTTCCAGAGGCGGCCATCTAGTAATTTCACCATATATGTTTTGGGACCTGTTTGATCTTGTACAATGCCACTTTCCCAATGCTTTCCCGCATCAAAATTTTTAACATATACTTTTTGTCCCACGGCCACTGCACGCTCAGTTATTAGTACATTGTCCGGTTTTAATTTGATGTAGGAGGGGTGCAGCCTATCAAGGGGTGATCTTAACCTTCTCCCCATTAGCAACTCAGCAGGGCTTTTTCCAGTGGTCATACTAGGTGTTATGTGTTGGGTCAGCAAGAACGTGTCTAATCTCTCTTGAATGTCACCTGGAGCTGACCTCTTAATGGCCTCTTTGGCCACGCGAACATAACGTTCTACTGCTCCATTAGACCACGCTGCGTGGGGCGATGTGAGTGCATGTCGGACTCCTAGACCAGCTAGGAACACTTCAAATTGTTTAGATGTAAATTGGGGCCCATTGTCTGAGACTAATATGTCTGGGCACCCATGTGTTGTGAATAACTTCCTTAATACATGTATTACTGCTGATGATGTGGTAGATGTTAATAGCACTATTTCAAGCCACCTTGAATACGCATCAATCAGGATTAAAAACATATTATTCCCCACTGGTCCAGCCAGATCAATGTGCACCCTAGACCATGGCCCTTGGGGACTGTCCCACTGTGCAGGGGTGGTTTTAGGCGGGTCTGGCCGCGTTTCTTGGCACTGGCCACATGTTGCCACCCAGTTCTCAATTTCTTTATCCAAGCCTGGCCACCACAAATACCCCCTTGCCAATGCTTTCATCCTCACCACCCCTGGGTGTCCCTCATGTAGCATTTTCATAACCCGCGGTCTCAGGGCAGTGGGGATAACCACTCTCTCCCCCCAGAGTATGCAATCATGCATAACTGATAGTTCTAGCCTCTTTGTTTTAAATTCACCTATTAAGGGATCGTCCCCATTTACTGGCCAGCCTTTTAGAATGTAATTCAAAATCCTGCTCAAAATCTTATCCCGCCTGGTTTCCAATGCCACCTCTCTGGCAGTGACCACAGGAGTCTTATCTAATTCAATAAGGAGCACCTCTGCAGCTGGCGCTGGGTCTTCTACTCTCTGTCCCAATGGACAGCGACTAAGGCCGTCTGCGTGATTAATAGTAGATCCCCCTTTATGAATGAGCTTGTAGTCATATGCAGCTAGAAAAATAGCCCACCTGGACATACGGGGAGACATGAAGGGAGGAGTTGGCCGTCCTGTGGCCAGCAGACCCAAGAGAGGCTTGTGGTCCGTAACTAATTGGAAAGGTCTCCCTAGCAAATAATGATGAAATTTTTTCACCCCGGCTACCAATGCCAAAGCTTCCTTATCAATCTGCGCGTAATTGCGCTCAGCCCCAGATAGCGTTCTAGAAAAATAGGCAATTGGTGCCTCCTGCCCATTAGGAAAAATATGGGCCAACACGCCGCCCACCCCGTACGGAGAAGCGTCGCATGTGAGCCTCACTGGGAGTGTTGAGCTATATTGCACTACTAAGCTATGGGATGACAAAAGATCTTTAACCATGTTAAACGCCTGTTGTTCCTTTTCACCCCAGTGCCAATCTGTCCCTTTATGTAGGAGCCTATGTAGGGGTTCAGCTGCGGAGGCTTTCTGTCTTAGGAAAACAGCATAAAAATTTAATAGCCCTAAAAAGGCTTGCAGCTCTGCTTTACAAGTTGGGGCAGGCGCTTCTTTAATGGCTCTAACTTTTTCTTCTGTGGGGTGAATGCCCTCAGCATCTATACGAAATCCCAAAAATTCGACTGAAGGGGTCCCCCACACACATTTCTCTGGTTTCAGCCGCAGACCCTTATCTCTTAATCTCGTGAGTACCTGTCTAATTCGACTGTGCAGCTGGGCAGAGTTGTCACCACAAATTAGAATGTCGTCAAAATAAGGGACCACCCCATCAAGGCCCCCCAATAAGCGCTCCATTAACCGCTGGAATATACCAGGAGCAACACTCACTCCGAATTGCAGGCGCGTACATTTGAAAGCACCCCTGTGCGTTACAATAGTCTGCGATAAGGCAGTGGCTTCGTCCACTGTTAATTGCTGGTATGCCTGCGCAAGGTCCAGCCTCGCGAAGATTTTCCCAGACCCTAAGGTGTGCAACAGCTGTTGCACTACTGGAATAGGATAGGAGTTGTGCTGTAGTGCCTTATTAATAGTGGATTTGTAATCCGCACAAACTCGTAGCGAGCCATCTGGCTTTAGTGGGGTTACAATTGGGGTTTCCCAGGGGGCATGTTCCACTGGAACCAATATACCTTGTGCTTGAAGTTTTGTTAATTGTTCATCTAGCTTACTGAGCAAGGGCAAGGGCACCCTGCGAGGTTTTAATCTAACGGGAGGAACAGCAGGGTCTAATGAAAAGGAAATAGGAGGTCCTTTAAAGGTACCCAGACCAGCACGGAAAACCTCAGGAAATTCAGTGACAAAATTAGGGGCAGTAGAACATGACAATTTGTTAAGACCCGTGACTGCTAACCCCAAGGGTGCCATCCAGTCCAACCCTAGAAGGGAATGATTAGCTCCGTCCACAACTAACAGAGGGAGAACATGGTGCACATTTCTAAAGGTAATAGGAACCCTGGTTTTACCCAAAACCCTAATAGGGTGACCCTGGAAGTCATTGATAGCAATGTCCAAAGGTTGCAAATCGTCCCGTGCCAAACTTGGTACATACAAATGTAATTTATGCCAGGGCATTAGTGTATATTTCGAGCCAGTGTCCAATTCCATATGGCACGGCTGATGGTTTAAGAGGAGGGGGACAACAATTTTATTAGGGGCAGGAGGGTAAATTGCAGAACCACTGAAAAAGCGGTTACCTCTGGCATTCCAAGGACGGCGGTAACCCCGTCCTTGTGGCCGGAAAGGACGGTAGGCACGGGGAGCAGCAAAGGAAGGCTGTTGACCTTGTTGAGAAGAGTTGTCATCTGGCAAGGCAGCACGGCAAGCGGCGGCGATGTGGCCTCTCTTCTCGCATCTGTAGCACAAGGCATCCTTAAAGGGGCAGCGAGACCATTGATGTTGACCTCTGCATCCGGCGCAGGCAGGAAAAGTTGATCTGGCTTGTCGTTCTGGCGGTCCCCGAAGGTAGCAGCAGTGCTCATTGTAGTCCTCATAGTCGGCGAGCTGAACGTCAGGTAGGCGGCGAGCCGAGGGACGCTGAGAGTCTGCTATCTTAAAAACAGTTTGCAGCTTGTCATTGGATTTTAAATCAGCTGCCGCAGCCTCAGCTACCTCAGCTGTCTGAGCAGCCTTAATCACGTCTTGTAATGTGGAATCCTCAGTTGCCAACAGCTTGTTCCTTATGGTAACGTTTCGCATCCCAAAAATAAGGGCGTCTGTCAATCTGGCTTCGGTATTGTCAAATTGACATTTCGCTAAGATAGTGCGCAGCCTGGTCGCGAACTGGTTAATAGATTCCCCATCTGATTGAGACATACGGGAAAATTGATGCCTATAAACTATGGGCGGCTTAGTTGGCTTAAAATGGGCAGCCAATTTTGTTTGTAAAGTAGCCCATGGTACAGAATTAGGAGGTTCGGGATCTGTCAAAGTCCCGGCTAATTCAAAAATATGCGTGCCGCAGTAATTCAAAAATAAAGCGCGTTTCCTGCTGTCCTCAGCCGTATGTAGACTGGCAGCTTCCAGGAATATCTCAAATTTAGCCATATAGGCTGCCCAAGTTGACCTTTCCGGGTCAAACAACTCTGGAGGCTGAATAAGCGAAGGGGTCGACATATTGATTTTTTCCTAAAAAAAAAAAAATCACCGCTAAGACCCTCGTCGCCAATGTAATAACCGAGAAACACGGTCTCCAAGTAAAATCCTTTTATTCTCTACAGGCTCTAAGCGAGCGGAAAAACACTTTCACTGTATACGCGAGTTAACAGAAGAAGCGCGTAAGACAAGTAGCTCGGCTATTTAAAGACTTTCCCTCAGCAACAGCCGGCGGCTGACAGCTCTTCCATTTTGGCGCCCTCTACAGCAACCAATAGGAAGCAGGTAAACAATGCCTATGGTTTCTTTCAATTCTGCTTAACAACTCTTGTTTAACAAGTTAACCCAGATACAGAACATTATAGAACATTACAGAATTTACAGGATTTAACACTAACTAGCTGCTAACTTTAGATATACATTATTTGAATTGTCAGGAGTGCATGTGTAAATTTTGTGTTTCTTCAGACAGATAGCCTAGCTGCAGCAGTGTTTCAAAATGGCATCTGTAAGTGATGTACATTACAAGCAACGTGTCATCATTGAATTTCTCACTGCGGGGAAAGAAACTGTAGAGAACATTCACAAACATTTGTGTACAGTTTATGGAGAATCTGCAGTCGACAGAAGTACGATTAGTCGCTGGGCACAGAGGGGGAGGCTAATTAGAAGAACAGAAGAACAGAGGGTGAGGCCAATAGAACAAGGAGTGGTACCAACAGGGCATATACACCCTTCAATCTCGCTGGAGGAAGGGATGGAGATTACATGGAAAAATAGGGAGTGTACAAGAAACATCATTCTTTCTTGGGTATAGGTTTCATTGTATTCAATAAATAATTGTTGAAGAAAAAAAATGTAATGCATTACTTTCTGGGCGACCCTCGTACATCACATATACACTGTAATACAAAGAACCTAATGTATAATCCTTCCACATTTGTAACAGTTATAAAAATGGATGTATATATAAGGGAAGAGGTTTATCTTGGATTCTTTTAGAGAAAACATGAGAATTACCTAATCTCGGTGCCTTACAGACTCCTTTAATCATGCTTTACAAAATCCCCCAGCTTTTATTTTCTCAGATGTTTCTAAAAAACTATTCCTCCAAGTCACAATATTTGCTTAAATATACTCAGTCCTGAGTATTTATGCCTCATGTTCTATTAACAAATAATTTCGCTCTTTTATCTACGTACAGAGGAAACCGAGGCAGGAGGCATTGTCTATAGGCTCTGAAAGCATTCTTGTCAGCTTTGGGGTTATTAATCATTTGGTATCTGGCCTCCAGAACTTGTTCCAATTAATCGAGTATTACAGTTCTGATATTTACACTATAGCAAACATGAGCCTCCAGCTGTCTTCCCCTTAGTTCCAATGCAAATGAGAGATAAATGAGATAATCCACGCTAGCCTCCTTGTTCAATAATACAGACCATCTCCTGGCCTTTTCAAGGTAAACATTTTGCCAGCTGTCAGCAGACTTAGGATCCTGCTCTAGTTTTATGGACTTTTTTCTTTCTTTCATTTTTACCACTCTTGTATTAGTGACATTTCAGTTGGCCTTGTTTGATATGTGTATTTGCAATAAAAGCATAAAAAAGTAATTTGGCCAGCTGATTTTTTCCCCCTTTTCTTAAAGAAAAAAACCCCATTTATCTTAGCCACTGACATACTATTCATATTTCCCAGTTTCAGCATTAGAAGATCTCCAGCGTGTCTAAAAGGATCAATCGTGCAAAGAAAATTAGGTTATGAATGAGACACTGATATCTTTGTGGAATAAAATCTCTCGGGATATTTTTAAGGATCCTATTTATTATTATAAAGAGGGTTCCCAGTTAAGTTGTATAATAAAAGCACTGAGTGGAAATCTCTAGTTAGAAATAGAAATATTTGTTAGCTGGCAACTGCTGGGGAGCCTGGTGGTGCAGTGGTTAGAGTGCAGTACTGCAAGCTACTTCTGCTGATCCCCGGCTGCCAGCAGTTTGGCAGATCAAATCCCAGTAGGCTGAAGGTTGACTCAGCCTTCCATCCTTCCGAGGTCGGTAAAATGAGGAGCCAGTTTTATTTATTATTATTATTAATTAATTGTAAAAATTAATGATTGTAAAAAAAACAACCCCATATGCAGTCATTCCCTTTCATTCAATTCAATCATTTGCAACATCAAAGTTGAACGGGTCCAAAGACGGGATACAAAAATGGTGGAAGGTCTTAAACATAAAACTTAAGCATAAAACTCAATCTGTGTAGTCTGGAGGACAGAAGGGAAAGGGGCGACATGATCGAAACATTTATGTATGTTAAGGGGTTAAATTCCATGGGCGGAGCTTTGATGTCATGGAGACGTCCTTCCTGGATTCCATGCTTCGGCCGGCCAGGAAGGACATCTTCGTGACGTCAAAGCTCCGCCCATGGAATTCCCTATTGGGATTCCCCACCTCTGTTTGAGCCTCCCGACTGGCCAACAGCTCCGTGGCTCTTCTGGCAAGGTGACAGCTGGGCAGCAGTGCTTCTCAGTGGCCTCCCGAACCCAAACGCTGAACCCGAACTTTTGCCGAACTTCCAGGTTTGGCGTTCAGGAGAACGCCGAAAAGCCCTCGGCTGTTTCAAAAGGTGAGAGCTGAGCGGCAGGGCTTCTCGGCGGCCTCCTGAATGCCGAACCCAGAAGTTCGGCAAAAGTTCGGGGTTGGCATTCGGGGGGGATGCCGAGAAGCCCCCCAGCTGTTTCAAAAGGCAACAGCCAGGCAGCGGTGCTTCTCGGCGGCCTTACGAACCCAAACTTTTGCAGAAATTCCAGATTCGGTGTTCGGGCGGCCGGTTCGTAAGGCAAAAAAAGTTTGTACGAAGAGACAAAAATTTTCCGAACCACAGGTTCGTATCTCGAAAAGTTTGTATGACGAGGGGTTCATTGACAGAGTTCCTTTTTAACATTAAATATGTGCATATTGTTATCATGATTCTAACACAGACATTGTCAGAATTACAGTAAAAGTACTAAGTCTGCCTTTCTTTTGTTACTCACAAGAAAACAGAATTCCTTTCCAGATGGGCAGTCTTATCTCCCAGACTATCCAGTCCTCAAGGTCAGTATTGAGGAAATGAAAATTTTATGGATCTGGAGGGTATCCAATTTAGAGATAGCTAACTTGGAAAAATGCATATCTTAGCTCTGACCTATGGAAGGAGACAGGGAAAGGCCAGCAGAAGGCCCAAATAACCTTGTAAATAACAATATAAAGCAAAGCCAGCTCTTATAAGTCACAAATTGTTTCTCTGTGCTTTGATGTGGATTTAGTTTTCTTAATTTAAGAATAAATCTGTTTACACTGGCTATCAAAGATGTTGAAGTGTGTTCTTGGCATTTATGAACTATGTTCCAGTATGGCTCGGCACAATATCAGCCTCTCCTATCTAAGCCTTTTAGAAATAGCTGCTAGTGATTGAACTTTGAACCATCGTGGGGCTTCCCAGATTCGCCCACATATCTACAACACTCCGTGGTCTGCATTGGCTGCCAATCAGTTTCCAGTCACAATTCAAAGTGTTGGTCATAACCTTTAAAGCCCTACATGGCATTGGACCAGAATACCTCCGGAACCGCCTGCTACCGCACGAATCCCAGCGGCCATAAGGTCCCACAGAGTTGGCCTTCTCCGGGTCCCTTCGACAAAACAATGTCGTCTGGCGGGCCCCATGGGAAGAGCCTTCTCTGTGGCGGCCCCGGCCCTCTGGAATCAACTCCCCCCGGAGATTAGAATTGCTCCCACCCTCCTTGTCTTCCGTAAACTACTTAAGACCCAGCTATACCGCCAGGCATGGGGGATTTGAGACACCTTTCCCCCAGGCTTATTATAATTTATGTTTGGTATGTATGTGCTGTTTGGTTTTTAATTATGATAGGGTTTTTAGTTTTTTTAAAATATTAGATTAGTGCCTGTATAGTACTGTTTTTATCGTGTTGTGAGCCGCCCCGAGTCTTCGGAGAGGGGCGGCATACAAATCTAATATATTATTATTATTATTATTATTATTATTATTATTATTATTATTATTATTATTTCCACTACCTCCGGGAGTTGGGTGGCATATAAATTAAATTAATAAATAATAAATAAATACTAATCATATATCTGGAAAGCTTCCAAACTTGTTTATATTTGCATTCCTCTCCCTCTCCCTCTCTTTCTCTTTCTTTCTCTCCCTTTTTTTTAGTGTCTTTTTTTTATTTGGTCAAAAACTACCAAATGCCCTGAAATATCCCTAGATTGTGTTGGCTACCCTCTGGAACAATCAGCTCACTGAATATATTTTGCATGTCACAGAGAGTAAAGGCAGCTTAGCTCTATAATGGAGATCTTCAACTGTCCAAATCCCCCAATCACTGGGAATTGCGGTCACCAAATCATAAAGTAGACAAGAATGAATATTGCTTTAAGGTATTTTGGGCCAAAGTTGAACTTGACATAAAAACAGATTGATAAGTCACACAGCTATCTAAGAAATGGGGTGGTTTTGTCTCCCAGTGAGATTGCAGATGAATGAAATCAGAGGTGGAATGCTGCATTTGTAGCAAACTGAGAACTGATTTCATTTTCAGTGCCAAAGAAAAATGGTGGCCAACGTCCAATTTGCTGGAACCTATTGCTTTCCCCCCTAGCTGTTGGCTTGTGATTTAGAGCATACATACCACATAATATAGAAAGGAATAAGAGAAATAGCAATGTGCAATTATGGGGGGAGGGGAGAAACAACAGTTGTCTTGCAAGGAAGAGCTTCGTGGCATCGCAGAACTATTGATATGCCTT
The DNA here is from genome assembly GCF_031021105.1 of Erythrolamprus reginae. NCBI lineage: Eukaryota > Metazoa > Chordata > Lepidosauria > Squamata > Dipsadidae > Erythrolamprus > Erythrolamprus reginae. Next base: position 15,395,796 of record NC_091958.1, on the reverse strand, counting down.
AACATTCCCACAATGCGATCCAGAATTCTGAGTAGCAGACAGAACTCTGGATTTAACATTCCTTGCAATGTTTGCACTAAGTTATTAAGATACTGAGAGAGAGTTTACGATAAAAGAGATATGAGAAAAAAAGAGATTACTCAGAATATGCACTGGCTAAATTTCCAAGAAGAAAGAGACGGAGGCAGTTTTAAATCTATCTGATGGATTTTATGTTCTGAAAAACAGAGAACCAACAATTATATGCTTGTGTTTTTCTTCCCAATAAGAACTAGGAAATGCAACACTACTTTTATGCCTATTAAGCTTCTTTTAAGACTGTAATGTGATATAGATAGAGTTTAAACACCTAGTTTTTCCTTCCCCTTCTTCTCCCCACCTGAGTTTATGGGTAAAAGACGAGAAATAAAACCTTGCATACTATTTTTGGTAAACTTTCAGCTGGCTCCATAAAACTGCGATCTTTATCCTCCCTCGTGGCCAAATGCAATTGCTTCTTCTGACCCTTAAATTAATTTACTAATGGCAAGAGTTGATAGGATTGCTTGCTAAAATGGATAGGGGAAAATGCTGCTATAGAATTTGCTAACGGATCAAAACCTTAACCAGTTCTGTTACTACCATTGCCGCATAACAAATGAAACATCTACTAGCCCACCTACCTGTATGGACTACGTGATACCTTGCATGAAGATTGTTTTGGCGCCTCTTTCAATGTAAAAATATTTAAGGCTGCACATCAATTTGCCATAAAACACAGCTGGAAACGGATGTATAAATCCGCTATCACTCTAGAGTAGCTGCTGGTTGAGTGTTGGCTTTTTAATTGGCAACTGTATACGGTAATGTTCAAAATTGTGATAATTATAGTGATTAAAGTATTAGTTGATTTTTCCAGTCAAGACAAATTATTTAAATACAAGATTACAACCTGTATTAAACTTGCTTTGTAAGAGGTAAATATGGTTTTCAGGAAGAAAAATATATGATGACAAGAAGAAACGTTATATTCAGCTCTGAAGTTTTGAGAATCAGGGTAGGATTGGGAGAACATAGAGGGAGCAAGGGATCCAATGCATAGTTCCCTCTAAGCTGAGCAGTGAGCAATCGCTCACTTAAAATTCATCCTCAACTCAGAGTTTTCCAAACCTGCCCAGAAGCCGAGAGGGAAAGAGTGAGAGGGAAGGAGAGAGAGAGGAAGAGAGGAAGAGCGAGAAACAGATAGAAAAAAGAGAGGAAGGAAAAGAGAAAGAAAAAGAATGGGAGTAAGGAAGAGAGAAAGAAAATCAAAATCTAGTTTGAAACTAGCTCAACTATTTAAGTGGCATTTTGATATTGATAGAGTTGCCCTATTATGAGCTCACTGTTATAGACACACAGTACAGTATTTTATTTTGAAATTCTCTGAGGCAAAACAGGGTGGGGTTTTTATTTGTTTGTTTGTTTATTTGTTTGTTTGTTTATTTATTTATTTATTTATTTATTTATTTATTTATTATTTCTGTGCCACCCAGTCCCGAACGGACTGCCGCTCAGACACTATACTTTTCCGCCCACCCCCCAAAAAAATTAGAGGGAACACTGATCCAATGGTGAAATTTGGGTCATGGCATTTTGTTTTTTGTTTGTTGGTTGGTTTTTTAAAAATTTTCTTTATTGAAGAAAGAACACCTCCACAATATGTATGCGTCTACATGTACAAATCACAAGAGAGGAATTTGAGCATGAGTTATATAAAAACAAACATAAATATATATATATATTTGCATTAAACCTCTATCATAATCACCTCGAGGTTCGACTACTGTAACGCTCTCTACATGGGGTTACTTTTGAAGAGTGTTTGGAAACTTCAGATCGTGCAGAATGCAGCTGCGAGAGCAATCATGGGCTTTCCCAGATATGCCCATGTCACATCAACACTCCACAGTCTTCATTGGTTGCCGATCTGTTTCCGGTCACAATTCAAAGTGTTGGTTATGACCTATAAAGCCCTTCATGGCATTGGACCAGAATACCTTAGGGACCGCCTTCTGCTGCACGAATCCCAGTGACCAATTAGGTCCCACAGAGGTGGCCTTGTCCGGGTCCCATCAACAAAACAATGCCATCAGATGGGATCCAGAGGAAGAGCCTTCTCTGTGGCAGCCCCAGCCCTCTGGAATCAGGACTACCCCCACCTTCCTTGCCTTTCACAAACTCCTAAAAACCCACCTCTGCCGCCAGGCATGGGGAAATTGATTCCCCTCGGCTGTCCCATATTATTATTATTATTATTATTATTATTATTATTATTATTATTATTTATTACATTTGTATGCTGCCCCTCTCTGCAGACTCGGGGCGGCTCACAGCAGCAATAGACAACAATGTACAATACAAATCTAATATTACAAAGTTAAAAAAAACATGCGCACAACATACCATACATAAACTATATAGGCCTGGGGAAGATATCTCAGTTCCCCATGCCTGACGGCAGAGGTGGGTTTTAAGAAGTTTTCGAAAGGCAAGGAGGGGGGGCAGTCCTAATCTCTGAGGGGAGCTGGTTCCAGAGGGTCGGGGCTGCCACAGAGAAGGCTCTTCCCCTGGGTCCCGCAAGACGACATTGTTTAGTCGACGGGACCCGGAGAAGGCCAACTCTGTGGGACCTGACTGGTCACTGGGATTCATGCGGGATTTATGTATGGTTTGTTTGGGTTGTATGAGTGTTTTTAAATCAAGGGTTTTAACTGTTCTGTTTTTAATCATTGGATTTGTATTGTATATTGTTGTTGTGAGCTGCTCCGAGTCTTCAGAGAGAGGCGGCATACATAATAGATAGATAGATAGATAGATAGATAGATAGATAGATAGATAGATAGATAGATAGATAGATAGATAATGAGTAGTTAATGTCTTAATTGAATAAAAAGGAGGAAACAGTAGAACACATTAATAAAATAAAAAGTAAAAAAGTAAAAAAGAAGTCCCCTGGAATTTGCAAACAAAGAAACTGAATGTAAAATTTCTCCAGTATTTTTTTTTTCAGGTAAGGAGGACTCCCCTCAGCAATAACAATACCATTATTACTAAAACAAGCCCAGTGGAAGGAGTTATTTCTTTCTATCTTCCTTTGGGACTTAATAGCAGCACTGGCAATAGTACTTAGACTTATAAACCACTTTACCGTGCTTTACAGTAAAACAGTAAAACCTAAGTGATTTACAGAGTCAGCATCTTGCCCCCAACAATTTGGGTTTGCATTTTACCCACCTTGGAAGGATGGAAGGCTGACTCAACCTTGAGCCTGGTGAGATTTGAAATGCCAAATTGCAGGCAGCCGACAGGCAGCAGAAGTAGCCTGCAGTACTGCTCTCTAACCACTGCGCCACCGAGGTTCATAATGGGAGAATAGGTTCATAATGAGAGAATAGGAAGCTACAGACCTCAAGTGAGATGCTTGTAGAATGAAAGACATGACAATCACTACTACCCTTTGCCTGTCTCATCATTAATGCTATTAGGTTTTACAAAGGAAATTCCTTTTCAGTAGATCGAATGAGGAATACAGGTAATGAAGTGTTAATTTCACCCCTACAAATTGATAGATTATAAATCCAAAGGATTGGAATACCGTTGTTAATCCAATTGAATGAATTTCCTGATGGTTGTTAGCCTCAATATTTGGAGAATGTTGGTGTAAATAAACTCCATGATAAAATATAGATAATACAAAGTATTTATTTGCTATCTTTTGTGGCCTTTAGCTGAAGCCAGAATCAATTCTACCAAGGTTCTGGAGTCTGTTCTTTGACAGCTTATGAGAACTATTGTTTAATATGATATGATGCAGCTTGTCTGTTTGAGCAAGAAATAAACATGCTTATTAGAAAAGCTACTTGAAACTGGCTGGAATAACATCGAAAGAGAAATTAAAACTAGGAATAAAGAACTCACCTTTTCGGACTGGATTTTGTCTTTTCGCATGGACTAATGAGAACATAAAAAGAGACTTGGTTCCAATATTGAATAAGCCAGTATTTGCTTAATTGTGGATTAAACCACAAAGAGTTTGTTGTGGTTAGCTCTGGCCCAGCTCCTGCCCCAAGGACTGTAGATGTGGGGGAGACATCCACATGCTGCAGGCCTTGTTTGCCCCCGGTGGAATCTGATGATGAAGGCTCCTCTGACCAAGAAGACGAGTGACAGGGAGGAGGAGAGTGTGGCAGACAGCTCAGAAGGAGATCAATTATCTAGCTCCTCCTTGGATTCAGAACAAGAGTTAATGATACAGCCACGTATGCGGAGAGCGATGCATAGGCAACAACAACTGAGAGATTATTATCAAAGAAAATGAGGCCACCTGTGGTTGGGTGGGGCTGTGGTAATTAGTGAGGCTGCTATAAATAGCAGCCTGTGGGTTTGGCCATTGTGGAGGATTATCTGATCGTTGTGTTTCGTGACTGCTTTACTGACTGACTTTTTGTGTGCTGATTTTTCCCTGCTTTGAAACTAAATCAGAGCAAAGTGTGTTTCACTTTGTGAAAGAAGGACTTTGAATTGCCTCACAGCTGCAAGCTAAGTATCACAGAACTGATAAGGGACTTGTACAAATTACCAGTTTATTTGGAGACGAGTGCTCTTTGCTATAGCAAAAGAGGACTTGGTTTAAGTGAATTTTCATTATAAAGAACATTGTTTTGAATTGTGTGTGTCTGAAATTTGTACCTGTGAATTTTTGGGAGGAGTCTACCAGAGAGCCCGACAGAACAGAGTTTGGTCCTTATGACATGATCTGCCAAACTATCATAGTTCAATAGAATTCAAACAAGTTCTGGCTTTTTTTTTAATTCCCTGGACTTATGGAAATGTTTTGCTTTGCTTCAAAATTACGTTTTAGTTTTATGTTTCCCTACTTAAAATGCCCAGCATTTTGACAATGATGATAATAAGAGCCTCCATTGCTCATCTCTGGCCTTAGTGCAATATTAATCTAATCAAGCTATGAAAGTCTGTGGAGGGGAACTATTCATTCATTCCATGTATTCAATTGTCTTGTTTCATTACTCAAGAGAGGCTGTTAATATAATGGGTTATTATAAAAAGATCAAATGGAATCATGAAATCATGTGTATAAAAGGAATCGGGGGATTCTCTCCAGAGTGGCAATGTTCCCTAGGCGCCCCTCAAGAGGTTGGGAAAGGCCAGGCAGCTTTATTCACACAACCTGCTAAGCTTGGATTGTTTAAAGTCAGCATGTGTGCCATTACCGTACTGGGGAAAGGCTTTCACTAGTTTATTATTCCGTCCATTGTGGGAGACCAGAAAAAAGAGTTAAAACAGTAATCAAATTTCACATGTGGGTGAATTTAGAAGTTTCTTTCAATCTCCGATAAAAGTATGGTTATTCCTTTAAAATTCAGAGAGATTATCATCTGGCTCATGAATCTATTAAAAACTAGTTTCTTCTCAGTATAATTTTGTGAATCTTTGTTTGGCTTACTACCCAATTATCTACGGGACCATCTACTGCCACATATATTCCAGAGACCAATAAGATCACACAGAGTTGGCCTCCTTCAGGTTCCGTTGACTAAGCAATGTAGGTTTGCGGGACTGCAGGGAAGGCCCTTCTCTGTGGCTGCCCCGGCTCTATGGAACCAACTCCCCCCCCCCCCAATATTCGTACTGCTCCCACCCTACTGGCCTTCTGAAAGGCTACAAAGACCTGGCTTTGCTGCCAGGCCTGGGGCCCATGAAATTGACATCTGCCATGGCCAATTTATATTGAATGATATGCATGTGTGTTGCCTGAACTCTTTGAATTGTGGGTTTTTAACTGGGGTTTATAGTTTTAGATTTATAGTTTGAAGTCAAATAAGTAAGTAAGTAAGTAAGTAAGTAAGTAAGTAAGTAAGTAAGTAAGTAAGTAAGTAAATAAATTGCTGTTTTAACATAAATTAAAATTACATATACAATAGTTAGCATAAAAATATACTAAACTGAACATGGAAAGTTTATGGAAAATAGACATTAATGAAATTGGTGCATATGCTCTTAGTATAAATAAAATAAAAGATACATTTGTCAAGTATCATGAGGTATAACATTTAAATACTGTCAAAGGGTTAAACAAGAAATCAGGAAACAATTAATATTAATAAAAATCTTAAGGCTACAAGCAACAAGATTTTTATTAATATTGTTTCCTGATTGCTTATTTGAACCCTATGACAATGATTAAGATACTAAATGTATCTTTTCTTTTATGTACACTCAGCATATGCACCAAGAACAAATTCCTTGTGTGTCCAATCACACTTGGTCAATAAAGAAGTCTGTCTGTCTGTCTGTCTGTCTGTCTGTCTGTCTGTCTGTCTATATCTCTATCTATCTATCTATCTAGCTAGCTAGCTAGCTATCTATCTAGCTAGCTCTATCTAGTTAAATAACCCTAAATTTCAAAAAGACATTATAAAAATCTAAATACTCATTTTAACAAGAAAGAATCACTGATCTATTTTAAAAATGGAAGCAGAAGAGAAACTCTTCTACTTCTCTTTGAAACTTACTTAAAAATATGAATATGAAACTAAGAAGGAATCCCTGCTGCTGTCTCAAAAGGTGAAGCTTGACAAAATAACAAAGATTTAATGTTTATTTCAAACAATGCTGCATGCATTTCAAACACATTACTGGAAACCTGCATTTATCATAAGCAACAATACTAAATTCTTACATTAAACTACTTCAATTGGGGGGCGGAATGTCAAATGTTTTTCTTTTATTTTTCCCTATTCAAGCTTGTATTTTTTGAAGAAAAAAAGGTTAAAGTTGCAACTATGAGAAAAGGGATAAATCTGACATTCTTGCTTTTGTTTAGTTTTTCATTTTCCAATTATTTGATTCAGTTCATCAAACATCCATTGAGATTTTTAAAAAAGACCATGCACATAAAAAGTTCATATTTGTCAATTTTCAGACATCTTTATTACAAAATATGCCTTTCCAAATATTGTTTGTTTCTTAAGCCTTATTCTCTTGCTGGCTAAAGAGTCCTTTTTAACTACAATGACAGTAAAATCTAGTTTCTTTTAACAGCAGTTGAGAGAGTTCCAATGCAGAAAAAAATGGTACTAGAACATCTCTCTCTCTCTCTCTCTCTCTCTCTCTCTCTCTCTCTCTCTCTCTCTCTCTCTCTCTCTCTCTCTCTCTCTCTCTTGCAAACAGGTTTCGATAACTCTTGGAGAAAAAAATCATTTTTAACTCATTTTGTCAAGCATCCGGTTAAAGACCTTGGTATACTAATAACAAAAGATTTAAGTGCCAAAGCCCACTGCAACAATATAGCCAAGAAGGTTTCAAGAGTTGTAAACGTAATCCTACGTAGCTTCTGCTCTGGCAATCTCACACTATTTACCAGAGCTTACAAAACTTTTGCCAGACCCATCCTCGAATACAGCTCATCTGTTTGGAACCCATATTGCATCTCAGACATTAACACCCTTGAAAATGTCCAAAGATACTTCACCAGAAGAGTCCTTCACTCCTCCACTCGAAATAGAATACCCTATGAGACTAGACTTTCAATCCTGGGCCTAGAAAGTTTAGAACTAAGACGCCTTAAACAAGATCTAAGTATTGCCCACAAGATCATATGCTGCAACGTCCTGCCTGTCGGCGACTACTTCAGCTTCAACCACAACAACACAAGAGCACACAACAGATTTAAACTTAATATTAACCGCTCCAAACTTGACTGTAAAAAATATGACTTCAATAATCGAGTTGTCGAAGCGTGGAACTCATTACCGGACTCCATAGTGTCATCCCCAAACCCCCAACACTTTACCCTTAGATTATCTTCGGTTGACCTATCCAGATTCCTAAGAGGTCAGTAAGGGGCGAGTACAAGTGCACTAGAGTGCCTTCCGTCCCCTCTCCTATTGCTCTCCTATATCTCCTATACCTTTCTTCTATTCCTATATCTCTTCTTCTATTCTTTCATTGATATGTTCTATTACTATAACTTCTTTTCTATTATTTCTTAGATATATTTTACTATGAGTATCTCCTCTATAACCCTCATCATGTATTTTACTATGTGTATATAGATATATACCCACTAAAACCCTCATTGTGTATTGGACAAAATAAATAAATTAAATAAAATCCTAATGCCCGAGGAAAAAGGGAAAAGCTATGGCAAAACCATAACTAAAGAAAAATTGAAATTTTAAACGTTATTTTTTTTCTATGATTTTAAAGCACTCACGTCTTTAGAGACTGGTCTGCTGTGTGATTGTTCCATTAATAAGGAATTTAAATTAAATTAGTTCCAACAATATCTATCTCACCTGTTTTTGCATATATACACATGAGCTTCCCCCTTAACTGATTGATTCTTTTGCCAACTACTCTTCCCATTAGGAAATTTTGCTTAAGATTCTATCAGAATCCCCTTTTTTATAATATACAGTCAAGACGAGTACCATCTAAACTGAAATGAAATGGATACAAATAAGAGGGAACATTAGGACAGGGACGGTAGGCATGCTGGTATGCTTATGCATGTCCTTGAAAGACCTCTTAGGAATGGGGTGAGGTTGAACGTAGATAGTCTAAGGTTAAAGTTTGGGGGATTTGGGGATGAAACCACAGAGTCAGGCAGGACATTCCAAGCATTGACCACTCTGTTGCTGAAGTCGTATTTTCTGCAATCGAGTTTGGAGTGGTTTATATTAAGTTTGTATTTATTGTGTGCTTGTGTATTGTTGTGGTTGAAGCTGGAGTACTCATTGACAGGTAGGGCATTGTAGCAGATAATTTTATGTACTATACTTAGGTTGGACTGAGGACGGCAAAGTTCTAAGTTGTCTAAGCCCAAAGTTTCAAGTCTGGTGGCATAAGATATTCTGTTGTGAGCAGAGGAGTGGAGGACTCTTCTTGTGAAGTATCTCTGGACTCATTTAATTAATGTCCAATATGTAGTGTGGGTTCCAGACAGATGAGCTGTATTTGAGAATTGGTCTAGCAAAAGTTGTATATGCCTTAGTTAGCAGTTCAATATTACTGGAGAAGAAGCTATGCAAGATTAGGTTAACAACTCTTAATGTTTTTTTGGCAATGCTGTTACAGTGAGCTATGGCACTTAAATTGGCACTCCGCAGTCTGCATTGGTTGCCGATCAGTTTCCGGTCACAATTCAAAGTGTTGGTTATGACCTATAAAGCCCTTCACGGCACCGGACGAGAATACCTTCGGGACCGCCTTCTGCCGCACAAATCCCAGCGACCGGTTCGGTCCCACAGAGTTGGCCTTCCGATTCGGTCCCACGATGTCGTCTGGGTCCCGCCTAAACAATGTCGTCTGGCGGGACCCAGGGGAAGAGCCTTCTCTGTGGCGGCTCCGACCCTCTGGAACCAGCTCCCCCCTGAGATTAGGATTGCCTCCACCCTCCTTGCCTTTCGCAAACTCCTTAAAACCCACCTCTGCTGTCCCCCTTGCCCATGTTGTTCTGGTGTTTGATTGATTGTGTGCTTGTTTTTTATATATTCTGGGGTTGTTTTTATGATTTTTTTAGCTTAAAATTCTAATTGGATTGGTGGGTATTGGATTTGTCACTATGTACTGTTTTGCCATTGTTGTGAGCCGCCCCGAGTCTGTGGAGAGGGGCGGCATATAAATCCAATAAATCTAATCTAATCTAAATTATTTGAGATGAGTACTCCAAGGTCTTTGACATAGTAAGGGTCATCTACTAGTTCGTATCCACCCAGCTGGCATTTTGTGTTCTGATTTTTTCCCCCCAATGTGTAAGACAGAGCATTTGTTGGTTGAGATTTGGAATTGCCAAGGTTTGATAGGGTGCTTCCTATTTTTACTACTTGTTGCCTGTTTGACAGGAACACAACTATCCATTTATGCAGGAATCCAGAAATGCCATAAGATTTTAGTTTTACAAGTAGTTTGTCATATCTGTCGTCAGGCTTGGGGGAACTGAGACATCCCCCCCTTGCCTATGTAGTTTTGTGCATGATATGACTGTGTGTATGTATTTTATCTATTGGGGTTTTTCTTTTTAAACTTTTTAATGTAAAATTGTTATTTTAGATTTTAATTATTAGATTTGTTGCCATGTATTGTTTTTATCACTGTTGTGAGCCGCCCCGAGTCTACGGAGAGGGGCGGCATACAAATCTAATTAATAATAATAATAATAATAACAACAACAACAACAATAACAACAACAATAATAATAGTAATCCCACTGAATCAAAGACTTTACAGAAGTCTATATAAATTGTGTCTATTGCTTTACCCTTGTCAAGCTTTGAAGTCCATATGTTTTTGCAGTGTAAGAGCACTGATAACATGGAAAAATCACATAACAATAGTTGCACCACTCAGATACTCATAAACTTTGCATTTTTAAAATGCTGTTTCAGTTTTGCGTTCTTTATCTAGATATGAACAATGCTTAAGATGCAAGCCTTCATTCATCTCAGCTCAGAGTGACATTTCAGAGAAAGTTAATTATAATAATCAGCAGGGCGACCAATTGTAGGAAGAAGATAGCAAACTCTACAAAGCGGAATTGTCTTGAGCTGGGAAGATGCCTACATCAAATCCATGCTCTATGTTGGTCTTCAATATAAATGCTTTTATTACCTAGAAAGATTAATTTTTCCTTTCTTCTTTTTTTTTCTTTACTGAATACATATATCCTTTCATAATCTCCAGTTTTGGACTGAAAAATCATGTTTTCTATTCTGAACCTTATAAAGTCTTTTTACAAGGAGTTTACATTGCACTGCTTATTTGAAATAGTTCATTTTGCTCTGTTGGGCAAATAACATTGTTGTATGTTAATGTATTAGACCTTTGCTCTCTTATCAATGAATGACTGTCATTCCTGATTGTTATTTACTTTCTAAAATAATGGGTTTAATCAACCTTCCCACCAGGAGATTATTATTGTCCAGAACCCATAGGTTTCCAGGTTATCAAAATTTCCATTTAATTCTCATCCTCTAGGCCATCTATTTCATTAAAGACAATTGTTTATTTGCTTCAGTCTTCCTTTCTTTAAATATCAACCAACAATACTCTACTCAGTCATTCCAGATGGCTAGACAGATTGTGTTCCAATTAAAAATATCTCCGAAGTATTTTAATCCACTCAGGAATAATAAATAATATATCCTATAAGACGTCTTAGCACAGTGCCTTGGTTCATTTTCCCGTATCATGAATTTATTTCAAAAGCAGGTCCTTTGCAAAAGAATCATACAAAATGGTTGCCAACACCAGTATTCACAAAATGGCCACCACAGTTAACATACTGTAAGCAAACACAGTCCAGCAGTTAGCTTTTTGATAGTCCCCATCATTTCCCTTTCCCCCACCCCTCAAATACTTCACCCCCCGGGCTAGTGAGTTCAGCTGCAAAAGAAACTCTGAGTTATGCCCAGTGAAGAGCTGCAAAAACATTTACTACCACACTGTGGGCATGGCTTATTGTGTGGGTGTGACTTGATGGTCATGTGACCAGGCATGAGTGGCTTGACAATCATGTGACTGGGGCTGGCTTAAAGGTCATGTGGGTGGGAGTGGCTTACCGACCAAGATAAATTTTCAAATAGGTACTTGGACTCTTCTTTAATTGATTAAGTCACATTATTGGAATAGCCACAAACGAAGGACAATACCGTCTCCATGCGGGCTTTGTTGTTCGAGAAGAACCTGGAGCAAATTGCATAGCGAACTCTTTATCAATACTCTTTCAGTATTGAAAAGTGTTCGGAAACTTCAGATCGTGCAGAATGCAGCTGCGAGAGCAATCATGGGCTTACCTAGGTATGCCCATGTTACACCAACACTCCGTAGTCTGCATTAGTTGCCGATCAGTTTCCGGTCAAAATTCAAAGTGTTGGTTATGACCTATAAAGCCCTTCATGGTATCGGACCAGAATATCTCCGGGACTGCCTTCTGCCGCACGAATCCCAGCGACCAGTTAGGTCCCACAGAGTGGGCCTTCTCCGGGTCCCGTCAACTAAACAATATCGTATGGCGGGACCCAGGGGGAGAGCCTTCTCTGTGGCGGCACCGACCCTCTGGAACCAGCTCCCTCTGGAGATTAGGATTGCCCCCACCATCCTTGCCTTTTGAAAACTTCTTAAAATCCACCTCTGACGTCAGGCATGGGAGAAATGAGCCATCTCCCCTGGCCTATATAGTTTATGCATGGTATGTTTGTGTGAATGTATTGTTTTAAATAAGGGTTTTTAGATATCTTAATTATTAGATTTGCCATTGTATATCGATTTTTATTATTGCTGTGAGCCACCCCGAGTCTGTGGAGAGGGGCGGCATACAAATCTAATAAATTGAATTGAATTGACTTGAATTTATTTCCTGAGTGGAATGTAGTTGTCGGGATCTAGAAAGGACCATAAGGGTAGGTTTTAAATAATATATTTTAGAGGATATTCAGAAACTGAGCTGAGGACAAAGGTCTTCAGAGAAATATTCTAGTTTAGTTTACAGTAGTCCCTCACCTATCGCTGGTGTTACGTTCCAGACCTGGCCGCGATAGGTGAAATCCGCGATGGGGAATTTATCGACTGATAGTACTTATTTAAGTATTTATATTGTAATTGTTTGGTAAGTTTTCGTTGTTTTAAGTGTTTATAAACCCTTCCCACACAGTATTTATTTTAGATACAGTATTTAAATATAGTATTTACAATTTTAGATATTTTTTTTTTAAAAAAAACCTGCCGATCGAGTTCGGCGGGCTGCTTAAATCTGCCGATCGACTTCCTCAGAAACCCGCGATGAAGTGAAGCCGCAGTAGGTGAAGCACGGTATAGCGAGGGACTACTGTATTTGCATGTGTGACTGGGTGGGAGTGGCTTACCGACCAGGATAAGTTTTCAAATAGGTGCTTGGACTCTTTTTCACTTGAAGTCACATTATTTGAAGAGCCACAAAAAGGACAAATGACAGACAGCATCATTTGTTGAGGAGCACAGTAACATTTTCAGGTTTTGTACTGAACCCACAAGGTTCAGTATGATAACAGATTAGGCAAGTAGCTCGGTTTTCTTTAATTCCTATAAAAATTCAGTGCTAGATAATGATTAAAATGATTAAAGGGTTTATGGGTAAAAACATACTATTTAATTATTTCCTATTTTAAAAGTAATCAAGGATCATACTAAGGTACTAGAGAAAGAAGGACAATAAAATAACTATTAAGTATTCAATAAATAGTGCATAAACTTACTAGCTCCACTGCGTTCCCCCCCCTCCCATGGGCGCAACAGCCGATCACTGGTTAAGCCCTTTAATCAAGTCTGCCTTACAATGTGGATCCCATAGACCAGTGTTTCCCAACCTTGGCCACTTGAAGATATTTGGACTTCAACTCCCAGAATTCCCCAGCCAGCAAACGCTGGCTGGGGAATTCTGGGAGTTGAAGTCCAGATACCTTCAAGTGGCCAAGGTTAAGAAACACTGCCATAGACCAGTGATGGTGACATATGGGTGCCATAAGTGGCATGTGGTGGGTGAAATAAACATGTTTCAGACGAGTAAAAAGTAACTGGTTTATTTGCTTGGGCTCAGCAATAACATTATCTCCAAGCCGCTACTAAGTATTCAGGTGCGAACCACGAGCAAGGCTTGGCTTCCTGTATTTATACTCTTTTTTCCCGCCCAAGGCTGGGTTGAGAGTTAAACAATTCTCCCGCTCAAACGGATCAACCAATCAACTTTAAACATTTAAATTCAAACTATTTGCATTCAACTATTTATATATTCAACAGTGGGCATGCAAAATATTTTTTAAAATGAAAGACAGAAACTAAACTACAACCTGAGACCAAATTCTGCAGTGTTCACTATCCGTGGTGACTTGAATATAGAAGTTTATTTATTTTATTTATTTATTTATCAGATTTGTAGGCTGCCCCCCCTCCGTAGACTTGGGACGGCTAACAACAATAATAACACAATGTAAACAAATCTAATATTTAAGTTAATTTAAAAACCCCAATTTAAGAAACCAATCATACATACAGACATACCATGCATAAATTTTATAAGCCTAGGGGGAAGGGAAAGTCTCAATTCCACCATGCCTGACGACAGAGGTGGGTTTTAAGGAGCTTACGAAAGGCAAGGAGGGTGGGGGCAACTCTGATATCTGGGGGGAGTTGGTTCCAAAGGGTCGGGGCCGCCACAC
>NC_091958.1:15004062-15076562 GCF_031021105.1 Erythrolamprus reginae | reverse complement strand
CCAGTCTCACCCATCAATCACAGAAACTCCTCCTTTTAGATGCTACATAATGTACATTTCAACGAAGTTGACTTTGCTGGCTTCAAATGAGCAATAGATAGAGAGCAAAACGGCCTCTGCCAAAACCTTTTTCACATGTCAACAGCAGCTAGGAGAAAAGTCATTTATCTTTTTTTTTCTTCTCTCTCTGTTGTCTCCTTTTCCCATACAAATCAAACTGGAAAAGGCAACTTTGTATTAACACGTGATCCTACATAGCTTCTGCTCTGGCAATCTTACACTACTCACAAGAGCCTACAAAACTTTTGCCAGACCCATCCTTGAATACAGCTCATCTGTCTGGAACCCATACCACATTTCGGACATCAACACCCTTGAAAACGTCCAAAGATATTTCACCAGAAGAGCTCTTCACTCCTCCACTCGAAACAGAATACCCTACGAAAATAGACTAACAATCCTGGGTCTAGAAAGCTTAGAACTACGGCGCCTAAAACACGATTTAAGTATTGCCCACAAGATCATATGCTGCAACGTCCTACCGGTCAATGACTACTTCAGCTTCAACCGCAACAACACAAGAGCACGCAACAGATTCAAACTTAATATTAACTGCTCCAAACTTGACTGTAAAAAATATGACTTTAACAATCGAGTTGTCGAAGCGTGGAGCTCATTACCGGACTCAATAGTGTCAACCCCTAACTCCCAACATTTCTCCCTTAGACTATCCATGATTGACCTCTCCAGGTACCTAAGAGGTCAGTAAGGGGCGTACATAAGTGCATTAGTGTGCCTTTTGTCCCCTGTCCAATTGTCTTTCCTTTTTCTCATATATCATATATATTTTCTTCCTTTCATATATCTTCTCCTCTATTTTTACATATTATCTTTATATATATTACTTCATGTCTATTCTCTTCCATGTGTATTGTGTATTGGACAAATGAATAAATAAAAATAAATAAAAAAATAAAATAAATGAATAAATAAAAATAGATATAAAACTACAAAAGTTGGTTTTCAGAGGAAAATGGGAGAGGAACGTATTTATTTATTCTGTTGATGACTAGCAAGGTAAAATAATAAAAAGAAAATAAAAGACAACAATTACAGTCAGGCTCTGTATGGAAAAATGGGTGTAATTTATATAGTGAAAACCAGTGATGGACTGCACCCGGTACCAGGGGGATCGGCGGTCCGTTAGAAAAAGTTGAGATATGTGCACATCTCCGCACTTCCTGTGATCATATCAGAGGTGGGTTCTCACCGCTGGTTCACTTTCTTCCACGCCACGTGGGCGCACACATGTTGCCTTGCCAAAAAACCCGTGGAAATGGTGGCACCTATAGCGCCACGGAGAGAACCAGTTCAGGGGCATGGCTAACTGGCGATTGCTCCCTGTTCATTGAGCAGGGGAAATTCCCGCTACCGGTTCTATAGAACCAGTCCAAACTGGGAGCAACCCACCCCTAGATCATATGGCCACCATGATGCCGCAGAGCACTGTTAACTTCCCACTGAAGTGGTACCTATTTATCTACTCGCATTGACATTGGCATTTCCAACTGCTAGCTTGGCAAGGATGGTAGCTCATCCTATTGTATGGCATGTGTGTCTCAGGTAAGATGTCTTCAACCTCCCCATTGCCTCGTGTATATGTTAACTCAGCTATTGGGATTTTATCATACCTGCCCTTCCGGAGTGCTTTGGGGAGGAGAACGGGAGAGGAGGAAATAGAAAAAGTTTTCTTTTTAAGGAACACAAGGCAATCAGATATAAAATATTATTACTTAAAGAGAAGAAAAGGTGGGGAGCATATTGAATCCCTTTCTGTGGTTTCAAATACTGAAAAGATTGCCTCTCACATAGCTGATATAAACTGAAAACAGGAGGATATGACTTCCTTAAGCAATTGTAAAAATGAAACAAGATGTAATCTAGAGATGAAACACCAGAACTTAAAGTCTAATACAAAGTGGCTGCAACTTTGATAGTTCTGCATTTTCTGGAAGAGGCAGATTCAGATCTATCAATTGCAGATTTAGCAGGAGTCTCTCTCAGTATGAGGCAGTGATATTCATTTATTTTCAGCTTAGAAGTTTAGCTGTAATTTCTCTGCTAGCCTGGAATTTGCTTTTCTTAGATTGTCCTTCTGAAATAATTATTTTGCTTGATCCTCCACTCACATTGGGTTCAATAGATGCCATTTTAGTTCAATTGTTAGATTGTGACTCTCCAGGGAATCTGGGAGTAAAATTTCTAGAAATACACTTAATTTCTAGAGGTCATCTATAATGCACAGTCCCAAAGGTGTTGGGGTTTTTTTCAAAAGGCAACTGGACTTTTCTTTGCTTTTACTTGTTTCACCTCTCAAAAAAAAGAAGCTTCTTCAGTTCTGACTGAACGGTGGAAAAAGGAAGGATTTATATTGCAGAGATCTCTTTTTGAGAAATTTCAGCTGTACTTCTGACAGGTTTTACATTTTTGAAAGTCTGATGGAAATGGGTATTATTATTTTAAATACGAGAAGTCCAGCGCCGATACGACATCATTCCTAAATAATTAAAAGAACTGTCATATCGGAGACCATAAAGAAATGGTTATTTTCAGGATCTGAATGGACTTAAATAATTTCAACTGAGACGTCTTGACGGTAAGAATGTTTTGGCCACAAAGTCTGATAAAGATGATGATGGAATATTCTATACAGGTAGTCCTCCATTTACAACACTTTGTTTAGTGATCGTTCAAAGTTACAACTGCATTGGTGAATGTGATTGACAACCATTTTTCACACTTATGTGAATGTTGTAACATCCCCAAGGTCACCTGGTCAAAATTCAGATACTTAGTAACTTAGTAACTAGTGACTCATACTTATGACGGTTGCAATGTCCCCGAGGTCATGTAATCACCTTTTGCAACCTTCTGACAAGCAAAGTCAATTTGGGAAGCCAAATTCACTTAATAACCGTATTACTAACTTTAAAACTACAGTGGTTCACTTAACCACTGTGACAAGAAAGCTTGCAAAATGAGGCAAAAATAACTTAACAAACATTTTTCTTAGCAACAGAAATGTTGGGCTCAGTTATGGCCATAAGTCAAGAACTACCTGTATTATAAATCAGGCCAGTAGTGAAATCCAATTTTTGTACTACTAGTTTTGTGGGCATGGCTTGGTGGATATATGGTGTGGTTTGGTGGGCGTGGCTTGGTGGGTGTGGTGAGGGAAGGATACTGTAAAATCCCCATTTCCACCCCACTCTTGGGCCCAGACAGAGGTTGTATTTGCGGGTTCTCCAAACTACTCAAAATTTGCACTACTCTAGGACCTGTAAGAACCTGCTGGATTTTCACCCTGGATTTGCCATTAGATATATCTGTTTGGAGATGTCTTAAATCTAGACTTTCTGCAGGACATTGTGTGTTATGTTAGAAAGTCCTAAAGTTCTCAACCTTTCTGTTCTGTCAAGCTCTCTGGTAGACTCCTCCCAAAAATTCACAGGTACAAATTTCAGACACTCACGTTTGAAAATTCAAAACAATGTTCTTTATAATGAAAATTCACTTAAACTAAGCCCTCTTTTTGTATAGCAAAGAGCATGGTCTCCAAACAAACTGGTAATTTGTACAAGTCCCTTATCAGTTCTGAGATACTTAGCTTGCAGCTGTGAGGCAATTCACAGTCCTCCTTCTTTCACAAAGTGAAACACACTTTGCTCTGGTTTAGTTTCAAAGCGGGGGAAAATCAGCACACAAAAGGTCAAAGCCAGTAAAGCAGTCATGAAACACAACAATCAGATAATCTTCCACAATGGCCAAACCCACAGGCTGCTATTTATAGCAGCCTCACTAATAACCACAGCCCCACCCAACCACAAGTGGCCTCATTTTCTTTGATAATAATCTCTCAGTTGTTGTTGCCTATGCATCGCTCTCCGCATGTGAGACTGTATCATTAACTCTTGTTCTGAATCCAAGGAGGAGCTAGATAATTGATCTCCTTCTGAGCTGTCTGCCACACTCTCCTCCTCCCTGTCACTCATGTCTTCTTGGTCAGAGTAGCCTTCATCATCAGATTCCACCGGGGGCAAAACAGGCCTGCAGCATGTGGATGTCTCCCCCACATCCACAGTCCTTGGGGCAGGAGCTGGGGCAGAGCTAACCACAACACTTTATAATCCCTTAATTCAGTTCCTCATGTTGTGTGACCTCTAACCATAAGTCTAGCACCAATTCTCCCAACAGAGCTTGAAGCTGATTGGCAGGAAGGTCAGAGGGACACCCCCACTGTAAATGCCTGATTGGTCAGATTGTAAAAATACATTCCAAGGTGCCAGAATAGAAGCTTTAGTTCCTAACACCATGGGCAATTTGTCTTTTCCCATGGTTTTAGGCAACCCCTGTAAAACAGTCCTATGACCCCAAAGGGGTCCTGACCCCCAGGCTGAGATCCACTGTCCTAAAGGAACCTTCAACTCTCGAATTCTGACATTATTAAATACCTAAATGGCCAGCCAAAAAGATTTATTCTTTTTTTCAGTCACAAGAATTTGCATTTTCAGTCACATTCCCGGTTGGGAAACTACTGGCAATAATCTGCAAAAGACAATGAAATATTGTAATCCAGAGTGCAGATTATTATTATTATTTTTTTAAAAAGGTCTCAGTGGGGTAAATGGGTGTGGGGAGAAAACTAAGCAGACAAATAAGCCTGCTAGTTGCAGCACCCGAGATAAAATTGCATATTCATTCATCTTTCTTAAGATGCACATTTTGACCATGTCATAACCTATTTTCAGCAACTTCATGCAGGGATGTTCCAATTCACTTCCAATTCAGCCTGGACAGGGTGGAGAAAATAGACTTTTAACAAGTAGCAAATTAAAATGTCAAGATTGATCATACCGGCGCCTTGTTTACATGAGGGTTGTTATTTTGGTTCGTAAAGGTCTAAGAAGTTTTGCTTTTCAGGAATTAAGCCGTAGCCGTTATCACATAAAGAAACTGCCCCAATAGCACTCACTGGCTTTCTGACATCTCAATTTAAATTGCAATCTTCCTCAGCCAGGCCACCGAGCTTCCCAATTCGGAAGCCTTTCAGAATCAATTTCAATAAAAAATGTGCTGCTCGGAGCTGCAGACAAAGCAGAGGCCTGGGTCTCTTCCTAACAGATATTTATTTCTTTGGGCTGACTGATGAGAACTGGCGGGGGTTAGGAAGGGGACAGAGAGAGAGAGATGACCTTCAAATTCTGCTTTTGGTACAAGAGGCAGCGGCCACTTCCATCACTTCTCACTTAACCAAGCAAACATTGAGACTCCAGGAGTAAATCTCGAACGAAGGGGGCCTTGTTAACAACAGATCTGGCATTAAGCAGCAGCAGCCTGAGGCCAAAGCCCTGATATCCCATGTCACCCTATATATGAGCCGAGGTGGTGCAGTGGGTGAGTGCAGTACTGCAGGCCACTAAAACTGACTGCTAGATCTGTAGGTCAACGATTCGAATCTCATCACCGGCTCAAGGTTGACTCAGTCTTCCACCCTTCTGAGGTGGAAAAAATGAGAACCTGGATTGTGGGGGCAATAGGCTGGCTCTGTTAAAAAGTGCTATTGATAACATGTTGTAAGCTGCCCTGAGTCTAAGGAGAAGGGTGGCATTTAAAAACAAAAACAAATAATAAATAAATGAATGAATGAATGAATGAATAAATAAATGAATAAAGAAAGAAAGAAAGAAAGAAAGAAAGAAAGAAAGAATCAGAGGGGCTAGAACAAGTAATCACTCTAAGACAGCGAGTCCTGTTTCCCCGAGAGTGGCCTACTCCCCGGCTCCCACTATGTCTACCTCTCCCAGTCCTAACCGTGATACTCCATCTCTCCAGTTCTCCAACATCCTGGAGACCCCTCCCTCCCCCCAATATTTCTGCTGGGTTGAACTAGAAGGCCTCTAATGTCCTTTCCAACTCTGCTATTCTGTTATTTTCTTATTCTTCTCTTGTTTGTTAGAAGAGGAGGCAGATGTAACTGCTCAAGTTGTTGGTTTCCTAAGGCACATCCTTCCATTATCCCTAGTTGTAAAGATTCAGGGAAGGATTCAAACCTTTGGAGATTAAATGGAAGCCAAGAAGGCTACAAATTGCATTGTTCAGTATAAATCATATGTAACCTCATTATATTAATTCAGAACAAGAACATTACATTGATCCTTCAGAAGAAAAGTTGGGAACAAATTCTTTTCTATTACATTGAATGACACCTCTAGAAACAACCCAGGAAACATTTCCTTCCAAACTTAATGTTTAAAAATTTATTTCAGTCTTTCCAAATCTGGTGTGCTTTGAAATCCATAGCCAACATGGCCAAATATTCTCATCCTTATATATTGGCTGGAGGACACAAGTCTACATAATATATGTGTAATATGTTATTTATAGCATCAAGCAAACTCAGAATTAATTATGTGAATTAAAGCAGAAGGTTTATTCGTGTCTTGTTCAATTTGCCTTCCAGTATTAATTGTGGGGCTGGGAAATTAGAGTTCCTTATTCCTTCTCATTATCAATTTTGGAACTGGACAAGATGTAGGCAGTTATAATAACCTGGGAATCATGTGGCATATAAAATTATCATCAGCAACAACAATAACAACCACAATGTGCAGTTTCTTACTATTCCATATTATCCAATTATGTTGCAAAGTAGTTTTTTTATACGGTCATGCTTTCAATTATTATTTTTTTCAAAACAGTAATGAAAAAAAAATGTATGACACCTTTTAAGACTCAGCTGGTCTTGGATTGTGATAGTTACCAGTAAAGTGAAAATTATAATGCGCTTAAAATAAACAGATTATGATCATCACCAGTGCCAATCAACGTCTTCAATAAACACCTGTACAGCAATGGAAAAACATGCCATGATGAGATACAGCGGGAAAGGCTGGTTATGAGGATTTGGTATTTGAAAAGCTTCAGTAAGATTGAGATTATAATAACCTGCATTTGGGTGGGTAAAGTGACCATTATATAGGGCTTATTTTGTAACATGCAATCCACTGAGTATTCTCCTTTGTACAAAGGAATTGGTGTCATCATTTTATAGGAAAGAAAGAGTACACACTGGAAAATTAAAGAAAAGAAATAGCTGTATCATATGGTATTGGGTTTTATTATGAAATTGAAATGATTCTTGTCATCTCAGTTCCTTGGAGACTCAGCGTGTAAAGAACTAATACATTCCAGTGAATCTAAACTTGGTTGTTAATCATAATTGGACCACATTAAAGCCATTTATTCCAAGCCAACCACTACAACCAATTATTGCACAAACCTCTACTAAATCACTCGTACCGCAAAGAGTCAGCAGCCAATTCATACAAACAAAATATTACATTATTTCTTTTGGGCTAATCTGTTGGTCCTCCTGCCAGGGAAGGGGCAACACGCCCAAAAGACAACCTATATTTCATTTATGATAACTTGAAATAAATTAAATGCAGTTAATATGGAACATTCTCTTTCTTTAATAATTTTCTCTGCTTTGGAAGAGGTTCCAAAAGCTACACTACATACAGTATCGCATGGACAATATTTCAACCTGCAAACATCCTTGCTTGCTTTTTAAAGAGTTTTCAAAGTCCTTACACAAAATATTTGAAATGTTAGTGAAATGCAGAGATGCATAATATTTTCAGGTTACAGGGCAGATTTTTCCTTTCACCTGATTGGTTGGATTGTAAAAATATTTTCCAAGGTGGATGAATAGAAGCTTTAGTTCCTAACAACATGGGAAGTTTGTCTTTTCCCATGGTCTTAGGCGACCCCTGTGAAATGGCCATTCGACACCGCCCCCTAAAGGGGTCCCAACCCCCAAGTTAAGAACCACTGCTCTATACAGTACTATGTCCAAAGATGAGCAATTTTATCAGTTGCAATCCAAAAACATTTAAAGGTCTAGAATACTCTTTGTTCTAGTGTGGAACCCAGAAGACACAGCAATGTAAAGCTGTTCAAGATTTTTGCGCATGTATCTGTTTTGCACGTACTCATAGATAACAGTCTACGCCCAGTAAGACCTTCCCACACAAAGCTCTTGATCCAGAACAGAAAGTGAAGAAGCCACAGCCAAAGGGGAATGTTCCACTAAGAGACGATAAGCTGAAGTCTTTTCAGGCGCAAATAACTAGGTGCATTTGTTGAGTTCACAGCACCGAAGAGTTTACTACTGCTACCTATACACAAGAATCTGGTCACCTGAAAGTCAAGGCTAAATTGTGTGCCAGATAAGGGTCAAAGGAATCCAAAAGGGTCTGGACCAGTAGTGGGTTCCTAGCGGTATGGATAATTGTGTGCAGCTCTGCGGTTCTGGTGTGCGAGTGTGCGTTCAAGCAAAATTTTGCTGTGCACCTGTGCAGGAAGCATAATTTTGTGAGGAGATGCATGTGCACATGACATTCACAGGTACAGGAAGCAAAATTTCGCTCAAATGCATGCTTGCACACCAGAGCCTCAGAGCTGTGCTACTGGTCTGGATTTCAGTCTCCTGTAGCAACTTAATAATTCCAAACTGATAACACATTTAACTCCACCTTCCATCTCAGCCTGCTAATCTCCTAGAACCATGAGGGCGAACCTATGGCATGCATGCCATTAGTGGCATGTGGAGCCATATCTGCCAGTACGCGAGCGATTTGTCCCAGCTCAGCTCCAGCTGATTTTCAGCTCATGTGAAGGTATTGGGAGGGCGTTTTTAGCCTCCGGGGGGCCTCTAGGGGGCAGGAGTTAGGGAATTTTTGCATTTCCCAAGCTCCAGGAAAGCCACTGGAGCCTGGGGAGGGCAAAAGACAGGCCTACTGGGCCCAAGAGAAGTTGGGAGTCTGAGGAGTACAGGATTCATGCGCACATGGGTTGGGCTCAGGGGTGGGCAGCAGGCAGGACAGGGTGGAACACAGTTCCAACGGTAGAAATGAAACTGTGTATCCAACTCCAGCTGACCATTCCAACTCTCCCATCCTCCTCCTCCTCCTTGGAAAACAGTAGGGAGTTGCAGGGGTCCCATTTCCTCCCCCCTCTTTTCTCAACAGCTGATCAGCACCCATTCGTCTAGCAACCCTTCCTGAGGCAGGGGGCGACCCAGGAAGGAGAGCGCGGGAAGCAAATTGTCACCCCCAGAGAGCGACACTGGTGAGATTGTAAGTCGAGGACTTAACAGTTCACTTGAACGATGGTGATCGTTCAAACCACTCCCACCTGGTCACATGGTCGGCAAGCTACTCCTACCCAGTCACATGACCATCAAGCCACGCCCACGAAATAAGCCGCACCCACAGTGTGACAGTAAAAATTTTGACTGCCCATTACTGGCTGGGTAGGAGCAGCATAGTGGCGTCACATGCCCATGGGCAAGGGGGGTGGGACATGTTGAATTATCAGTGGGGGCATACACATGCATGATAGCACACACACACACACACACACACAGTTTTGGCACCCAAGGGAAAAAAGGGTTGCCATCACTGTCCTAGAAGTTCCAGACTGAATACCTTACAATCAACTCCTACCCTCAAAACGTCACTACAGAGCACTGCAAGACAACTAGACACAAGAACAGATTTTTCCCGAATGCCATCACTCTACTAAACAAATAATTCCCTCAACACTGTCAGACTTTTTACTAAATCTGCACTTCTATTCTACTAGTTTTTTCTCATCATTCCTATCATCCTCTTCCTCCCACTTAGGACTGTATGACTGTAACTTGTTGCTTGTATCCTAAGATTTTTATTAATATTGATTGTTTCTTCATTGCTTATTTGACCCCTATGACAATCATTTAGTGTTGTGCCACTGATTCTTGACAAATGTATCTTTTCTTTTATGTACGTTGATAGCATATGCACCAAGAGAAATTCCTTGTGTGTCCAATCACACTTGGCCAATAAAATTCTATTATATTCTATAAAGTATTTCAAACCAGAAAGGATTTTCTTCAGCCAAATTAGAGACCAACCTAGGAGTGGCTTAAATGAAGAGTGTAGCTATGCCTTCAGAAGCACCAGCGCTTGTGTTATTACTATTATTATTTCTTCTAGTTAGGAATTAATTTCATTCTTCAAGTTTTGCTTCAGAGTCAACCAATTGGAAAACCTGTCAAAACTCAAAATCTAATCATACGTTAACAAACCATCAGGGGGTAGCAAGAGTCTTGTAAAGAAAGGAGAAAGTTTTGGGCCATTGTAAAAAATTCCAGTTTAAAACAATTAGTAATAATGATTACAACTGAGTTTCAGAATACGTTTCCAAGCACACAGCCAGGAGTACGAATTTAAAGCCAAATTCAACTGCATGTTACACTACGAAATAATTCAAAAAAAATAATCTTTTATCTAGATGTCAGATGTCTCCACATTGCACTGTAGGATGCTGATGGATTTCTAGTTATAGATTTTAAAAAGAAAAAAAATTACACCTGGTCATAATTCAAAGGAACTGCTTAATAATAAAACTGTATTATTTTTTTAAAATGTTTTAAATCTGCAGGATTGTTTAACAGTGCACCAAACGTATATAAAAACTATACAAAAATAAATCCAGTGGGCCTCTTCTTCTAAAGCTAGCTATGGGGACCATTAAAATATTAAAACATTAAAATATTGCATTAACTATTTCTCCAGACAAAAGAATTAAGGATTGGTGTGTAAGCATGTTGTTATATTTATTTTATATAAGTCTTATTAAGGTTTTAGAGTTTAGATAATATTTTTGGACTTCTTTCTACTGTTTTGTAATTTTTTTATTGTTGTAAGCCACCCTGAGTCCTTCCGGCTTGGGCGGCATAGAAGTCAAATTAATGAATAAATAATAATAATAATAATAATAAATAAGGCTCAAAGATGGTTGAGAATTATTATTTCCTTCCTGGGAAGCCACAGGAATACTCCAGAGTCCAAAATAAGTTATGACACAAGAGTTCTCCATTTTGTTGCTGCAAACCAGGAGAGTTTATGAGGATTTCAAGTTCTCTCTGCCGCCATATTTATACAGGGAATCCTCGACTGACAATCACAATTGAGCCCAAAATTTATGTTGCTAAGCAAGACAGTTGCTAAGTGAGAGTTGTCCTATTTTTCAAACTTTCTTGCCACAGTTGTTAAGTGAACCACTGCAGTTGTTAAGTTAGTAACCCAGTTGTGAAGTGAATCTGATTTCCCCATGGACTTTGCTCACAAAGAAGTGCCACAAAGAAGAGGGAGTCAACCTATTCTCCAAGGCACCTGAGGGTAGAACAAGAAGCAATGGGTGGAAACTAAACAAGGAGGGAAGCAACTTAAAACTAAGGAGAAAATTCCTGACAGTTAGAACAATTAATGTCCCTTCCAACTCTGTTATTCTATTCTAGGTGACAGGTGAGAAAACGACCAAGGACCTAGCTGGCTTAATCTCCAACAGTCTTCTAGTTTTTGATGCTTTAACCACTGCACCCTTTTTTACACCAAACTCAACTTCATGTATGAAGGAGAAACTCACTAGGAATCAAAAATAACTTGATGTTACACAATCAAGCCCATGTAGTCTTCTTGGCAGAAATATTTGGAAATGATTTGCCAATGTCCCCATCCAAGATTATAGAGTAGAGTAGAGTAGAGTAGAGTAGAGTAGAGTAGAGTAGAGTAGAATAGAATAGAATAGAACAGAACAGAATAGAATAGAATAGAATTCTTTATTGGCCAAGTGTGATTGGACACACAAGGAATTTTCCTTTAATGCAGATGCTCTCAGTGTACATAAAAAGACAAGATACATAGCAAGAAATGGTAAGGCTCAGAGTTGGTAGGTATCACTCATGTCTAACATTTTGAATGAATGAATCCCTGTTCCAAAGAGAACACCTAATCAGTCAAGACTCACTAACCTTGTGGAGTAATCCCATTACCAAAGCAGTCTGCCACCATTTCTTCCCTGGTTTAATGAGATCTCACAACCCCTTCTCCTCCTCATTTATATATATAGTGTATGCGCAACAAGGTAAAATGAGGTATAGCACATAATCTATGTTCATTACGAACTGGATCCCATATTCCCTGTACAATCAAGATTTCTATTGATTTCCAAAAGAAGATGCACCGCAGGATCAGACCTCTAGCTGACAGGCATTAATCAAGTAAGGATCTTTTCCACAAGTTCTATTAATCAACTCCTGGACCTTCAAGGCGTGACATGCCTCTCAAGGAATGCTACAGAGCACAACTTATTAAGGGGGAAAGCTAAACGTTGCACTATTAATTTTCTTTTTGTTGGAAGGCTGTGACCTTCGTGGGTCCATCTTTCATTCCCTTCCCTCTCCCCAAAGGACAAACCAATAGCATTTCAACCCCATTGTCCTTTCCAATTGAGATCTCCGACACTGAGAATCTAAATAACGACTATCTGCAAATATATTGCCGGGGTCTGCAGCACTTGAGTGAAGGAGAGCAAGTCTCTTGAACCAACAAATCAGTCAACAGCAACAAGAAAGCCCGAATGGTTTTCTCCCCCTGTATTTTTTAGCCAATTCTATTCAGCTCAGTCAGTCCAAAGTTATTATCATATTTTAGACTTCTCTTCCAGTATAGATGAAGGGACTTTCTTTAACTTAACTAACAATAGAAGAAAGATATTCAAATGTAGGGGACAAAGTTTATACCAAAAAGGGCTTGAAGAATAATGAAAGCTGGAAAAATAATTCACTTCTGCTTCTATCGTGTTCCTTCCAGCAAGCCTCGCATCTAAAGCATATTCATTGTCCAAAGTTCTCAGTCCTTTAGATTCATATACAGTGGTACCTCTACTTACGAACTTAATTCATTTTGTGAGCAGGTTCTTAGGTTAAAAAAAGTAAGAAAAAAGCAATTTTTCCCATAGGAATCAATGTAAAAGCAAACTATGTTTGCAATTGGGAAAACCACAGGGAGGGTGGAGGCCCTGTTTCCTCCCAGGAGATTCCTGGAGAGGCCCCACAGAGGCTTCTCCCTGTCTTTTCCAGCCCTGTTTCCTCCTAGGAGATTCCTAGAGAGGCCCCACAGAGGCTTCTCCCCGCCTTTTCCAGCCCTGTTTCCTCCCAGGAGATTCCTAGAGAGGCCCCACAGAGGCTTCTCCCCACCTTTTTCAGTCCTGTTTCCTCCCAGGAGATTCCTAGAGAGGCCCCACAGAAACTTCTCCCTGCCTTTTCCAGCCCTGTTTCCTCCCAGGAGATTCCTAGAGAGGCCCCACAGAGGCTTCTCCCCGCCTTTTCCAGCCCTTTTTCCTCCCAGGAGATTCCTAGAGAGGCCCCACAGAGGCTTCTCCCCACCTTTTCCAATCCTGTTTCCTCCCAAGAGATTCCTAGAGAGGCCCCACAGAGGCTTCTCCCCGCCTTTTCCGGTCCTGTTTCCTCCCAGGAGATTCCTAGAGAGGCCCCACAGAGGCTTCTCCCCACCTTTTCCAGCTCTGTTTCCTCCCAACATCCTGAAAGATGTTGAAAGAAGAAGTCACACCCTTCGCTGCTTCTAAGTCACCAGAGACAAAGAGCAAAACAATGTTGGAAATAGCACTGAAAAACAGTAGGTTTTAAAGAAACCAGATTGTGTCCTTTCTGAAAAATAACCGTAAGAACTTCCCCTTCCCTTGTTCATAATTGTTCTGGAAGGTTCAATTATGAGGAATCAATACAATAGCAATTCTCAAAAATTACATGGGTTGCAGGGAACAATTAAACAACTCATCTTATTCTCAGCAGGAAACTGGAAACTTAGCAAACACTGAATTAACATTTTTAATATTGTGAAGGGGAATTAATAAGCATGAATCTCAAAGGAGAAATGTCAGGGATTAGAACTGTTAGCAACAAGTATCTTGCTGTGACTTGGAAGGTGACAAGAAAAGCTACACAAAGATCCATCTTATATTTGAACATGATTTTCTCTTCCGGTTGAACAGGTGATCTCACAAGGTGGAAAGCTGGAGGTCTCAGTTCTTCTTGCAGTCTTCATGAAGCTCCTAATAAATAACTGAATTTCTTTTGAAACTTGTCTCGAGGCTCATGATTTAATTAGGGGCATACAGTACGTTGGAATCCTGACACATATCCTCTTTCTCAACTCCATTGTGTGAGATGAATAGGGGGTCTCACAACTCTGGCTCTTTTCAACATTAAAAAGTAATTAACTATAACTATATATTACTATAATTCTGCTATATAGTTATTCTCTCTCTCTCTCTCTCTCTCTCTCTCTCTCTGCGTGTATATACATACACACATTCAAATCTCACAAGTCTTCTCAGATTTATTTATTTTTTTGCCTACTCTCTTTGATCAAAGAGAATCAAGGCAAGGCAATATTGTGTATCTTCCTCACCCCTTCTTGTCTTACTGGGTTAAGATCATGTTTTCATAATGGTGGCTGTATTCCTTTTTCAAAGCCATCTCTACATAGAATTACAGAGACATTACAGAAACATTATAGCTACAGGAAGCTACAGTTCTTTACCTTGTACAGCGATACCTTGTCTTACAAACTTAATTGGTTCCGGGACGAGGTTCTTAAGGTGAAAAGTTTGTAAGACGAAACAATGTTTCCCATAGGAATCAATGGAAAAGCGATTAATGCGTGCAAGCCCAAAATTCACCCCGTTTGCCAGCCAAAGTGCCCGTTTTTGCACTGCTGGGATTTCCCTGAGGCTCCCCTCCATGGGAAACCCCACCTCCGGACTTCTGTGTTTTTCCGATATTGCAGGGGAATCCCAGCAGGGGAATCCCAACATCGCAAAAACGAGCACTTCGCTGGCAATGGAATTCCGTAGGTGGGGTTTCCCAGCGAAGGGAGTATCAGTGAAATCGCAGCATCGCAAAAACACTGAAGTCCTCGAAACCCCACTTCCGGACCTCCTTGTTTTTGCGATGCTGTGATTTCACTGAGGCTCCCCTCGCTGGGAAACCCCACCTCTGGACTTCCGTTGCCAGCGAAGCACCCATTTTTGTGCTGCTGCTGAGATTCCCCTGCAGCATCACAAAAACAAGGAAGTCTGGAGGTGGGGTTTCCCATGGAGGGGAGCCTCAGGGGAATCCCAGCAGCACAAAAACGGGTGCTTCACTGGCAACGGAAGTCCGGAGGTGGTGCATCCCAGTGGTGGCAGTGGGTTTGTAAGGTGAAAATAGTTTGTAAGAAGAGGCAAAAAAAATCTTAAACCCTGGGTTTGTATCTCGAAAAGTTTGTCTGACGAGGGGTTTGTAAGACGAGGTATCACTGTACTGTAAAATAAAAAAGATGAGACATCTCAACTCAATGCAATAAAAGAGACATTAAACCTCAAGCAAGATTCCTAGCTACTTTTACTTATCGTTTTTATTTATCTAAAGCAGAAGTTCTCTGCATCTCTATTATTTCTGGGCCTCTTGATTCCTGAGATTCTAATGCATTAATTCTGAGTCCTCTTCCCAATGCTGGTATCCAGTTTCTCGATTCTACTCCAGTTTTGCCCATTGGATTTTCCTCTTCTTTTAATTAAGGAGGACTCAGAATTTCTATCTCCAAGGAGGAACTGAACTCTCTCTCTCCTCTATGTAGCAAACAGTCCTTGTAGAGATATTGATTCCATGTCTGTATCTGTCTGGCAGGTAGATTGGCCAGTTGTGAATGTCCTCTGTTGAAGACTTGCATAATCTTCTGCTGGCCAGGATCCAATCATTGGAGAGACTGAGGACTTTAGTGGCCAGGACAGACAATATAGAAGCAAAATTTGAGAGAATGAAGGGCTCTATTTTCCCCCTTTATTAAAAGCAACATCAAGCCTATTCTAACTCTTACTCCCTTGTTTCCCACCCCACTTCACCCCTCCCACCCTCCCCTCCCAGGAGTCTCACATTACCTCACATTTTGGACATGAAGTGGAGACTCATAGAGGGGAGAAAGGGCCTCCCGGAAGGTTCAGAAAGCCTTTGGAGCCCAGGGGAGGCAGTTTTCGCCCTCCCAGAGGCTCACGGAAAGCCTCCAGAGCCTGGGGAAGGCAAAAATGGGGCCCCCACCATGACGCACGAATCCCAGCAACCAGTCAAGCCCCACAGAGTTGGCCTTCTCCGGGTTCCGTCGACAAAACAATGTCGTCTGGTGGGACCCATGGGGAAGAGCCTTCTCTGTGGTGGCCCCGACCCTCTGGAATCAACTCCCCCCAGAGATTAGGATTGCCCCCACCCTCCTTGCCTTTCGCAAACTCCTTAAACCCCCCCTCTGTCATGGGGAAATTGATTCTCCTGGACCGTTCCTGCTTTATGTATGGTTTATATGAGATATATGATGGCTTTTTATATTAAGGGTTTTAAATTGTTTTAATTATTGGATTTGTACTGTTTTGCTGCTGTGAGCCGCTCCGACTCTCCGGAGAGGGGCGGCATACAAATCTAATTAATTAATTAATAAATAAATGCAGGAGACCGACTAGGATGGAGCACGCAAAGTTGCCTCTTCTATGACTTGTGGAGTTCAACTTGTGGAATTCTGGGAGTTGAAGTCCACATGTCATAGAAGAGCCAACTTTGCCTACCCCTGGACTAAGCCATGCTCACTCAGCAACTGAGCAAAGAACCCATTGCTGAAACATTTGAAGCCATACTTTAAGATCCTTGCCGATGCTGTCTTCCATTTTAATTTTCCAACAAACCTCTAAGGGAAATAAAACTACCTGCCTTGGTGAAAGCAATGAACTCTGACATTAAAACAACAATGTCCCCACCCTGGTACAGAAAGGCATTCACTGCGTTCAATCCATTTTTATGGCATCTAGATAGACAGTTACAAAGTAGGTCTGACATTCAATTAGGGCCTGTCTGTTCAAAATTATATTCTTCTTTTTCCCCATCTTTGATAGGTTTAGGTCCTCATCGGCAGGCAGGACTACAAATATTGTGTCAAGCCACCCAGAGTTGCTAAGAAGAGATGGGCAGCCAGACAAATAGAATAAACCGGAATCCAATAGGGGGATAAAAAAGCGAAATCCGGTCTAGACATCTGGCGGTGTGCAAATAATCATAATAATAATCAGATGTTTGCTACATAGATTTATGCAACAAGCTTGAAGTGTATTAAAACAACCTGAATAGTCTTGAAATGGCACTGGGGAATTGAATATTTAAAAGTCTTACAGGGGGGAAAAAATCCTGAAATTAATTAATGCCTTAATTAAAGCATAATCAAAATCCCGCAAAAGTAAGCTTTGAGGGGCCAAATTAAAGAAAGCAGACTTATGACAAAATGCAATGTTTTTCATTGCTTTCAAGAAACATTAATTACAACCAAAGTGAGCTGGGGAATATAGTTAACAAGGTTCATCCTTTTAGCAATAGCAATAGCACTTAGATTTGTATACTGCTTCACAGTGCTTTATAGCCCTCTCTAAGCGGTTTACAGAGTCAGCACATATTGCCCCCAACAATCTGGGTCCTTGTTTTACTCACCTTGGAAGGATGGAAGGCTGAGTCAACCTTGAACCTGGTGAGATTTGAACTGGTGAACTACGGACAACAGTCAACAGAAACAGCTTGCAGTACTGTACTCTAACCACCGTGCCACCAAGGCTCTATGGAAGATGGCAGCTGTAGCCTAACAAACCATGCACTTCTATCAGTATTAAGAATTACATCTGTGTATTAGATTGTATCAGATTATTTTAAATCTGTGCACTTTCCAAAGTGCCCTCTAGAAGGCTTGAGGATCATGTGGCCAACTTGACGTCACTCGTGTCAACGGTTTGAGTTAGGGATAGGGTGCCTGGCCTCTTCTCACCTCAAAGAGATACAATTTCCCTAACTATTTACTATTAGTGAACATCCAAAACATACCATTTAATTCTATGTATATATGCCATATGTATACATATGGCATATATACATAGAATGTCATTTGGTGGGACCCAGGGGAAGAGCCTTCTCTGTGGCGGCACTGACCCTCTGTAACCAGCTCCCCCCAGAGATTAGAACTGCCTACTTTCTATCTTTATATATATTACTTAATGTCTATTCTCTTCCATATGTATTGTATATTGGACAAAGAATAAATAAATAAATAAGTTAATTAATTAATTAAAACAACAATGTCCCCACCCTGGTACAGAAAGGCATTCACTGCGTTCAATCCATTTTTATGGCATCTAGATAGACAGTTACAAAGTAGGTCTGACATTCAATTAGGGCCTGTCGGTTCAAAATTATATTCTTCTTTTTCCCCATCTTTGATAGGTTTAGGTCCTCATCAGCAGGCAGGGCTACAAATATTGTGTTGAGCCACCCAGAGTTGCTAAGAAGAGATGGGCAGCCAGACAAATAGAATAAACTAGAATCCAATAGGGGGATAAAAAAGCGAAATCCGGTCTAGACATCTGGCGGTGTGCAAATAATCATAATAATAATCAGATGTTTGCTACATAGATTTATGCAACAAGCTTGAAGAGTATTAAAACAACCTGAATAGTCTTGAAATGGCACTGGGGAATTGAATATTTAAAAGTCTTACAGGGGGGGGGGAAATCCTGAAATTAATTAATGCCTTAATTAAAGCATAATCAAAATCCCGCAAAAGTAAGCTTTGAGGGGCCAAATTAAAGAAAGCAGACTTATGACAAAATGCAATGTTTTTCATTGCTTTCAAGAAACATTAATTACAACCAAAGTGAGCTGGGGAATATAGTTAACAAGGTTCATCCTTTTAGCAATAGCAATAGCACTTAGATTTGTATACTGCTTCACAGTGCTTTATAGCCCTCTCTAAGCGGTTTACAGAGTCAGCACATATTGCCCCCAACAATCTGGGTCCTTGTTTTACTCACCTTGGAAGGATGGAAGGCTGAGTCAACCTTGTATACATATGGCATATATACATAGAATGTCATTTGGTGGGACCCAGGGGAAGAGCCTTCTCTGTGGCGGCACTGACCTTCTGTAACCAGCTCCCCCCAGAGATTAGAACTGCCCCCAGTAAAAGGCAAAATTTTTCTACCAGTTCTGTGTACCTGACCGTAACATTATAGGTGGGGAAAGGGTGGCAAATGAATTGAATAACATTTTACTGAAAGAGTAGTAGATGTTTGGAACAAATTTCCAGCAGACCTGGTTGGTAAATCCACAGTAACTGAATTTAAACATGCCTGGGATAAACCTATATCCATCCTAAGATAAAATACAGGAAATAGTATAAGGGCAGACTAGATGGACCATGAGGTCTTCTTCTGCCGTCAATCTTCTATGTTTCTATGAAGAAGAAATGAAAGCCAGAAGGGAAACCTTTGACAGCCACAAACATCCTGGGAGTTAAAAATATTTCTTTCTCTCTCTGGGAAAATCCATGACCAAATTTCTCTGCTTACAAATCTACAGTCAGTAGATGGAGAAAGGTTAGACGCAGATTTCAAGAGAATAAAAACTATTCTTACAGTTGATCCCCATCTCTGCTTCCTTTTATTCCATATGTATCCTCCCAAAGCTGCTGGTACTAGTGCTCCAGGTAAGACATCCAATTCCAAAATGCTGGGCAGTCCTGATAGCAGAGAATATTTGTAGCTCAGGCTTGAACTGTGACCCTTGATGCCCTTCCTCTATCTTTTTTCAAGATATATCATGATGATGAACCTGAGTAGTCCCTTAAGATCTCATTCTTTGCATGCTACTTGCCTCATCAGTTTCTATCTCTTTTCCCCCTTTGCCTGCTTATTTTTTGTTTTGTTTTGTTTTAAAAAATAAACTTTATTGAATATTTACATTAAAAAGGGAAACAGAAAAATATAATACATGGTAGAACACTGATGTCAGTTAAACAAAAACAGAAAAAGTGAAGAGAAGGTAGTTTGTTTATCTATCTATCTATCTATCTATCTATCTATCTATCTATCTAATCTATCTATCTAATCTATCTAATCTATCTATCTATCTATCTATCTTATCTATCTATCTATCTCTCTTTCTCTCTCTCTCTATCTATCTATCTACCTGTGTTATCTATCTATCTATCTATCTTATCTATCTATTTCTCTTTCTCTCTCTCTCTCTATCTACCTATGTTATCTATCTATCTATCAAATCTATCTAATCTATCTATCTATCTTATCTATCTATCTATCTTTCTTTCTCTCTCTCTCTCTCTCTCTCTCTCTATCTACCTGTGTTATCTATCTATCTATCTATCTATCTATCTTATCTATCTTATCTATCTATTTCTCTTTCTCTCTTTCTCTCTTTCTCTCTCTCTCTATCTACCTATGTTATCTATCTATCTATCTATCTATCTATCAAATCTATCTAATCTTTCTCTCTCTCTCTCTATCTACCTATCTAATCTATCTATCAATCAAATCTACCTATCTAATCTATCTATCTATCAAATCTATCTATCAAATCTATCTATCTATCAAATCTACCTATCTAATCTATCTATCTATCAAATCTATCTATCAAATCTATCTATCTATCTATCATCTATCTATCTATATCTATCATCTATATCTATCTATCTATCTATCTATCTATCTATGAACTTTCTCAGGCAGTATTTCTTTGACGGTAAATTTAAATTTAACACAAGGTGTGAAAGTCTTGATACAATGCAGAAGTGACAGCCTAAACTAGGACTTTTCCCATCCCCATCCCCAGTGAAAATAAAGGTTGATATTGACATTATGAAATTCTTTCTCTGTCTTAGCAATGATTCCCACAATTGGCTCAACCTCACTATGCATTTCAGTTTTGATGCAAGGCTGTAAATCTGAATGCATTCTGCATTCTTTACATAGCATGAAACTGTTTAACTCCAGTGCAGTTAAGAGCTATGATGAAGCTGTAGAGGAAATGTTAGAGTTCCATAAAAATATAATAAAATAAAGATGAAGAGACTTGTACATACTATCTTCAGCATACATTAAACATTCAGATTCTACATGCTGAAAATACTGTGTGTGTGTCATATATATATGTCACATGTTTTTTTTGCTGAATTTGAAAATTAAGGGAGATTAGGATACATCTATTTCGGCCCTATTTTGGCCTCATCAGCTAGCCATACCCACTGGGACTTGAACCTGCAACCTTTGCCTTGTAAGGCAGAGAATTATCCTCTAGGCTACAGTATCCAATCCCTTCAGCTCTGCACCAGGGAAGGCTTACATATTTTTGTGTCGAATCACCCTGGTGTATTGAAGGAACATCACAGCTCCTTATTTGCCTCTCGGCCCAACCCGGGGCCATTTCCAAGACAGTTAATTTTATTGATAGCCGACAATTCTATCTGTATGTGTCACATGTTTTTTTGCTGAATTTGACAATTAAGGGAGACTAGGATAGATCTATTTCGGCCTTATTTTGGCCTCATCAGCTAACCATACCCATATATATATATATATATATATATGATCCTGTGGTCTAGAGGTTAATTCTCTGCCTTACAAGGTAGAAGCTACAGGATCAAATCCCAGTAAGGGTATGGCTAGCTGATGAGGCCAGAACAAGGCTGAAATAGTGCTATCCTAGTCTCCCTTAATTTTAAAAATTCAGCAAAACTTGTCATACATATATATATATATATGTATATATATTCTGAAACATGTTTTCCTCCCATTGGACTATCAGAGCCAGTTAAATTTGTAGCAGGTCTTCACAAAGGTCCCCCATATTCCAGGAAGCTGTATCTGAATTGCCTCTCCCTTTTTTCCCAGGGCCGACCTTCCAGATATGAAATTTCTCCGTGGGTAAAGCACACTGCAGCGAAACCCTGATGTATAAATCTATCTTGCTAAAATGAGACAAAAGAATATCCAGCAATGTATGCGGTTCCAGGGAGCAAGAAACGGAGTATGATTGCATAGATTTGCTACACTCTCCAGGTGATAAGCAAGGTTCCCCCCCCCCAAACACATTTTCAAAAACAAAGCAGCCAATTCTTTTTGCACAACACAACTATTCTCTCTGTTAGATGTTAGAATGGAGAACCCCAAGTGTGCATGTCAGTGTGAGCGAAGGATCAAATCTGTCAAATAATCAGGTCATTGGTATTCTTGGAGTAATATGTTGCCCACCGTTGCTGGGTACTTTCTACTGGATTCCAGCAGGGATCGGAGCAACAGTGAATAGCTGGATGAATGAAGCCCACCAGAAAACAGAACTCTTGATGTAAAGACAATAAAGGATGGAGCAATAGGAACATCTATATATGTGTGTTTTGCAGCATTTGTTTACTTTCTGGGGGGAAAAAATAAGTTTTGTTGATCTCCTGGGCTGCTTCAGCAGCATATCTAGAAAGTAAAATAAATAATGAACTTGGTCCAGAAAACAAGAAAGAAGAAAGAAAAGCATTGCATTTTGGACATAAACACACTAGAAAATGTCCAGAGATATTTGACTAGAAGAGCCCTCCAAAGCTTAGATCTACATCACCTTAAACATGACCTAAGCATAGCCCATAAAATCATCTGCTACAATGTCCTTCCTGTCAATGACTACTTCAGCTTCAACCGCAACAAAACATGAGCACACAACAGATACAAACTTAAAGTAAACTGCTCTAAACTCGACTGCAGGAAATATGACTTTAATAACCGAGTAGTTGATGCATGGATCTCACTACCAGACTCTGTAGTATCATCACCTCACCCCAAAAACTTTACCCTTAGACTATCCACTGTTGACCTCTCCCGGTTCCTAAGTGGTCAGTAAGGGGCGTACATAAATGCATCAGCGTGCCTTCCATCCCCTGTCCTAATGTTTCTCTCTTACTAGTATCATGTTTATAAACATTGTTATACCTTTGTATACTACCAATTCGTACTTGACAAAACAAATAAAGAAATAAAATAAAAGAAATAAAGAATGCAACAATTGAGTGTCTCTCATATGATTGACCAAAGCTAAGAAAAGTCCCTAATGGTTTGGCTTATTGTGTGTTTCCAGATAAGGGAAACTTCTCCAGCAAACCCACAATACTAAATTTAAGGAAGCGATCATAGCTTGGTAGAAGTAAGTCTGCTTAGCACATAAACGTCCAATAATTGGTATTCAGCATCCAAATGGCTCGTTCAGATAAGAATAGAGGTCTCAAATCTTTGCTTGCTAACCAGGTAAATTAGGTAGATTGGCTTTTGTATAGAAAATGTATTATAATTCTATGATGATTTTCAGAGAAAAAAGATTGGA
This sequence comes from Erythrolamprus reginae, assembly GCF_031021105.1. Taxonomy (NCBI): domain Eukaryota; kingdom Metazoa; phylum Chordata; class Lepidosauria; order Squamata; family Dipsadidae; genus Erythrolamprus; species Erythrolamprus reginae. Next base: position 15,053,374 of record NC_091958.1, on the reverse strand, counting down.
TGGATCTACAGATGTCAAGTTTCAACTGAATATTTTGTGTTTTCTCCATTGGCCAAATGTTGCTTCAGTGCTGTCTGTATAATAATATCCAACTTAATTACTAGAACATGTCAGTGTTTATATATCCTGCTCAAAAAAATAAAGGGAACACTTAAACAACACAATATAACTCCAAGTAAATCAAACTTCTGTGAAATCACTTAAGAAGCAACACTGATTGACAATCAGTTGCGCAAATGGACTAATTGTGCAAATGAAATATTCAATGAGAATACTTCATTCATTCAGATCTAGGATGTGTTATTTCAGTGTTCCGTTTATTTCTTTGAGCAGTACAGTGTTCCCTCGATTTTCGCGGGTTCAAACTTCCCGAATAGCCTATTCCACGGTTTCTAAAAAGATATCAATTAAAAAATACTTTGCGGTTTTTTCCTATACCACGGTTTTTCTCACTCAATGATGTCATATGTCATCACCAAACTAATAATTTTTGCAACTAAATAACAAAAAAAATAATTATTGTTAATAAATAATTATGTTTATAAATATCAGGATCACTAAGTGTCTTATTCAATGGTGAGTACCAGTAATAATGATGAGTAAATGGTTGTTAAGGGAATGGGAAATGGTAATTTAGGGGTTTAAAGTCTTAAGGGATGGCTTGTGATACTGTCCATAGCCCAAAATGGTGTATTTACTCCCGCATCTCTACTTCGCGGAAATTGGACTTTCGCGGGTGGTCTCGGAACGCATCCCCCGCGGAAATCGAGGGAACACTGTATATATATTTTACACCATGGGCTCCTCTTACCTTTTCCTACTGGTGCGTTGCATGCGCTTGATGATGTTTAGAGCATGAGCTCGCTACCCTCTCGCGCGCACATCCCCTAAGGTAATTTTGCTTCCGCGCATGCACAGAGGGATGATTTTAGTTCTGTGCATGCTCAAAGAGCCAAACAATCAACAAAAATTAGGAAAAAAAGATGGTGGCATTCACGGACTGCCAAACACAGCACCAGAGCCGTTGCGCCAAAATTGCCCAATCAGTGGGGCCACTACCAAAGCGGCATACAGGATCACACTGGTAGCAACCCGCCTCTGCCTTCTACCCATTTATCAGAAAGTGCATTGCAAAACGTCTGCCTCTATTCCACCAGGCTCGCTGCAGTTGAATTCTTAACTTATCCTTGCTGCTGTTGCTTTTCCTTTTCCCTCCCAACGTTAATATAAATCATACATTCAATCAGCCAGGAACCAAATGACCAGCAGTCATATTTGATCTCACTTAAAAGCAGCCTCAGCATATAAAAACTCTCCAGGTATCAGAGGATGATCAAATAAGCACACTCCAGAAAGCTGTAATTAAAACGAGGAACATGATCCAGCTCAGAAAGCCTTACAGCTATCAAAGTGTGTGGGGGGTGGTTAGAGAGAGAGGGGAGTGTACGCGAGTGAAGAAATCAGAAAAGAATTTCCCAGCTGCAGACCAGCGAAAAGGCCCTTTGTGCCCTGTGAACCTCGCTGTAATCTGAAATCATAATACAAAGGATGATTGAAAAATAAGCAATTCCCATTTGAATGCAGGCACTGAATGGATGCGGAAAAATGCAGGCAGCCCAACAACGAGAACGGACCGTTTGAGCAACTTAGTAATCGCTTAACAGTTGACCTTGTGATCACTGCAAACACTCTAGGTCAGTGATGGCAAACCTATGGCACGGGTGCCACAGGTGGTATGCGAAGCCATATCTGCTGGCACGCGAGCTATTACCCTACCTCAGCTCCAATGTGCATGTGTGTGCCAGCCAGCTGATTTTGGGCTTGTCCGGAGGGCATTTTCAGTTTCCGGAGAGTCTCCGAGGCGATGGGGGAAGGAACTTTTGCTTCTGGTGAAAAATGGACCTACCAGGCCCACCAGAGTTTTTGGAAATGGGTTCTTTCAGGCCTTCAGAGGGTCTCCGGGGGAGTGGGGGAGGCCATTTTCGCCATCCCCAGGTATTGAATTATGGGTGTAGGCACTCACACATGTGTGATAGCACACACATGCTTTTGGCGCCCAAGGAAAAAAAGGTTCGCCATCACTGCTCTAGGTGGCCAGGAGTGGGATATAGAGACGAGGTGGCGCAGCAGGTAGAGTGCAGTACCGCAGGCCACTAAAACTGACTGTAGATCTGCAGATCAGCGGTTCAAATCTCATCACCGGCTCAAGGTTGACTCAGCCTTCCATCCTTCCGAGGTGGGTAAAATGAGGACCTGGATTGTGAGGGCAATATGCTGGCTCTGTTAAAAAGTGCTATTGTTAACATGCTGTAAGCCACCCTGAGTCTAAGGAGAAGGGCGGCATAAAAAAAATTTGAATAGATAAAAATAAAATAAATAAATGTTGCGAGCATCTATCGTCTTTTTAATACACACCGGTCTTCTTTCTAAATCTAAAGCAGAAGAGGCAAAATCGTTTCCCTTTGCCAATCAACATGCTCCTCACCATTTGCACGGTAGCAATAGTATTTAGACTTATATTCACAGTGGTTTACAGCCCCTCTCTAAGCGGTTTACAGAGAGTCAACATATTGCCCCCAACAATCTGGGTCCTCATTTTACCCACCTCGGAAGGATGGAAGGCCAAGTCAACCTTGAGCCGGTGGTGAGATTTGAACCGCTGAACTACAGCTAACTGTTAGCTGAAGTAGCCTGCAGTGCTGCACTCTAACCACTGCGCCACCCACCCAAACACCGAGAATCAAGCATTCCGTTCACAATAAATCATACTCAAAGGGCATAAAACAATTTATTTGTCATTTTAGATCACACGCTACAGGCATACACTTTTTGTGTTTTTTTTCTTTTCCTAACTGAAAATCTCTGTATGTAGACACTACCTAAATCAAAAGCCACCAAAGTGGATTTAGAAATATTTTGTCAGTGTGTGTGTGTGTGTGTGTGTGTGTGTGTGTGTGTGTGTGTAATATGTCTGTCGGCAAGCATTTTGGTGATGCGGTAGGGGTGGGGTGAAAATCAGATGGTTAAACTGCATTTTGTTCCCGTTTATAAAATGCTACAGTTTGACACTGTCGTTTGGAAATTTGAAGGCTGATAAATTGAAGAAAAGATTCCCAAGACTTTTTGCTTTTCAATATTTTTTTCCCCCACCTTGTGTTGCAACAATAAAATGTGAAGTCTAGAACTCTACTGTCCTCTGCTGGTTATTTTCCTACTTTAACACTTCTGCAAATTGTTTTTCTTAATTAATTCCCATGACTGGCTTTTCTCATCCCAGCACCAAAGAAGCATCCAAATTAAAAAAATCAGAATGAAGGCTTATTTACAAAAATATTCCAATGTGCTCTAAGCCATTGGTCTTTAAGTAGTGAGAAATATCCATAGAGAGATGTGAATGAATGCCACTCTGCAGAGTGGGGAACTTGCAAATGGTGAAAAATTCAAAACAATATGCATTATTTCATTGTGCAAGTTGGCTTTGAAATTGAATCAACTTGCATTTTATTTGAATTCTAATATTATTTGTAACTGATCAATTAAATTTTACAGCATACTTTCTATCTTAATACACTGCTCAAAAAAATAAAGGGAACACTCAAATAACACATCCTAGATCTGAATGAATATTCTCATTGAATATTTCATTTGCACAACTATTCCACTTGCACAACAGCATGCGAAATTGATTGTCAATCAGTGTTGCTTCCTAAGTGGACAGTTTGATTTCACAGAAGTTTAATTCACTTGAAGTTATATTCTGATTTTTAAGCGTTCCCTTTATTTTTTTTGAGCGGTGTATAAGGGTTTCTGTCTAACCCCTTGTGCAAAGGTTGAGAAGTTAAGAAGCTCATCAAAGATAGAAGGAAATACAGTTGTTTTGGGCCTCTGGTTGTTTCCTTGCAGACATTTCATTAACCAACTAGGTAACATCATCAATGCTAGAAAGGAAAATGGGTTCTGCTCTCATTGGCTTGCCCTGTCAGTGTTGGTGGGAGTGGCCTTGGTGGTTCCTTCATTAGCTTTAGAATAGAATAGAATAGAATTTTTATTGGCCAAGTGTGATTGGACACACAAGGAATTTGTTTTGGTGCATATGCTCTCAACATACATAAAATAAAATATACATTTGTCAAGAATCATGTGATACAACACTTAATGATTATCATAGGGGTCAAATAAGCAATGAAGAAGCAATATTAATAAAAATCTTAGGATATACGCAACAAGTTACAGTCATACAGTCAACATGGGAGGAAATGGGTGATAGGAATGATGAGAAAAACTAGTAGAATAGAAGTGCAGATTTAGTAGAAAGTCTGACAGTTTTGAGGGAATTATTTGTTTAGTAGAGTGATGGCGTTCGGGAAAAAACTGTTCTTGTGTCTAGTTGTCTTGGTGTGCAGTACTCTGTAGCAACGTTTTGAGGGTAGGAGTTGAAACAATTTGTGTCCAGGATGCGAGGGGTCAGTAAATATTTTACCCGCCCTCTTTTTGGCTCGTGCAGTATACAGGTCCTCAATGGAAGGCAGATTGGCAGCAATTTACTTGTCAGAGATTATCGTTTTTGATTGGAATATTGTTTCCTTGATTACAAAAAATCATCAGCAAAGGTAATACAGTATGTCTGTATTATGATGTTTGATGTGCTGATTCCAAAAATATGCTTAGTTTTGCTCTGTCACATAAAGTTTCTGATAGAGAAGCATTTTTGTTATTATGTTATTTCTACACTTTCAATGTATGTGGTAATTACTGTTTTCTTACTGTCGCCAGTATATTTCCTATAACTTACAATAATGATGCTTATAATATTATACCTTAAAATAATGATACATGGAAACTATACCTGCTACAAAAAAAAAACTATATACATTTTTGAAATCAGAACAAAAAATGATTCGGAAAAGTACAAGGCCAAGTGCGATGGGTACAAAAAAAATTTTTTTTGTAGACCTGTGTTATTAATCTAGTGTTGATGGGGGGAAATGGAGAGAGCAAGGAGCAAATAATTACAGTGACAGTGATTGAATAATTAGAAGACCTGAAGGCCTAGATTGGGGACAGATTATCTAGAACAGGGGTGGGCAAAGTTGGCTCTTCTATGATTTGTGGACTTCAACTCCCAGAATTCCTGAGCCAATCATGCTAGCTCAGGAGTACATGTCATAGAAAAGCCAACTTAGTTTATCCCGATCTAGGAGATTTTTGACAGTCTCTAAAGGGGTGAACAGTGCGGTCAGGCAGTAGGGAAAGCAAGTAGAATGCTTGGCTCCATAGCTAGAGGTATAACAAGCAGGAAGAGGGAGATTGTGATCCCGCTATATAGAGCGCTGGTGAGACCACATTTGGAATACTGTGTTCAGTTCTGGAGACCTCACCTACAAAAAGATATTGATAAAATTGAACGGGTCTAAAGATGGACTACAAAAATGGTAGAAGATGTTAAATATAAAACTTATCAGGAAAGACTTCATGAACTCAATCTGTATAGTCTGGAGGACAGAAGGGATAGTGGGGACATGATCTAAACATTTAAACATTTAAGGGTTAAATAAGGTTCCGGAGGGAAGTGTTTTTAATAGGAAAGTGAACACAAGAACAAGGGGGCACCATCTGAGGTTAGTTGGGGGAAAGATCAGAAGCAACGTGAGAAAATATTATTTTACTGAAAGAGTAGTAGATGCTTGGAACAAACTTCCAGCAGACGTGGTTGGTAAATCCACAGGAACTGAATTTAAACATGCCTGGGATAAACATATATCCATCCTAAGATAAAATACAGGAAATAGTATAAGGGCAGACTAGATAGACCAGGAGGTCTTTTTCTGCCGTCAGTCTTCTATGTTTCTAAGTTAGTCTATGGGATTGTTAAAGTTGATATTGGCTCAATAGCATATAATCCTGTTTTCCGTTCCATTCAAACAGAGAATTTGAGTGGACTCCCCCAACTTCCTTTTTCAACTTTTCCCCATTTGTTTCCAAACAGCTCCTAAGATTTCACCTAAAGAAAGGGGCGGGTTCCAACAACACCCATTGTGAATCAAACCTCCGTGAGCAACATTAATTCATCCATCCTGATTTCTACATTCTATTTTTCCCCCTCCAAACTTTCAGTTTGAAAGTAAAACGTGGCATGCTTTTTCTCCCACACATATTAGCACAATAGGGACAGCACTGTCAAACTGCGTGAACCATTTTTAAAAGGTGACACTTCAAATTAATGCCTGCAAATGTGCAGAACGCTTTGAGAGAGAGAAAAATTAGCAACCTAGCCATCATCCAAAAAAGTGGCTGCAGTTAACGGAGGTGCCACAACACTCTTAAAATAAAAGTGTTGGGCTTCTTGGTTTTTTTAAAAACTATTTATTTATCATTGTTTTTTTTTAAAAAAATATTTATTAATCATTCAAAGTACAGTGGTACCTCTACTTACTTAATTCATTCTGTGACCAGGTTCTTAAGTAGAAAGGTTTGTAAGAATAAGCAATTTTCCCATAGGAATCAATGTAAAAGCAAATAATGTGTGTGATTGGGGAAACCACAAGGAGGATGGAGGCCCTGTTTCCTCCCAGGAGATTCCTTGAGAGGCCCCACGGAGGCTTCTCCCTGCCTTTTCCGGTTACAGTTTCGGAGACTAGGGTTTGTAAGTGGAAAACGGTTCTTGAAAAGAGGTAAAAAATCTTAAACACCCAATACTTATCTAGAAAAGTTTGTAAGTAGAGGCGTTCTTAGGTAGAAGTACCACTGTACAGCCTCCGCTTGCCCTTTAAGCAAGACACCACTGGATTAAACTTGATCTCTGCTGATTGTATGGACAATGCAGGCACTAACTCAGCCTGACTCAATAGCGATAATCAATAGCTCTTCCAAGTAAGTTTCTTGAACCCATCCATCTATCTTACCCATTCTCTTTCTCTTCTTCTGTTTCCTTCAATCTTGTCACGCGCCTAGCCATTTTTTTGCTAGTCCATCAGCTGTTTACATCATTGGCCCAAAGTGTATGGGTTGCAGGTTGCGGATAATCTCAAGGGAGCAATTAATCTTGATTTGATCCAGAATGGATTGAGTGGCTTTTTTCCAGTTCACGGAACTCTAAGCAACTGTCTCCAAATCCATGATTCAAAGGCATCTATCTTCTTTTTCTCACTGTCCAGGATTTATACTTGAAGATTACCATTGGGTGTGTGGAGGGGGGGGATGAACAACATTATTTTGACTGCTCTGAACTTTGCTGTCATAAAAAATATCCTTATACTTCACAATCTTGTCTGGTTTTATCATTGCTCGCTGTCATAACAAATAATTGCTTCTTCTTCAGCATTTTTTGTGCCCACTATGCAGGTAATGCTCGACTTATGACCACGATTGAGCCCAAAAGTGAAACATTTGCAAGAACTGGGCATGGCTAGTTTAATGAAAAGAAGAACATGGGGAGATATGATAGAAGTGTTACAGTATCTCAGGGGTTGTCACAAAGAAGAAGGAGTCAACCTATTCTCCAAAGCACCCGAGGGTAGAACAAGAAGCAATGGGTGGAAACTGAACAAGGAGAGAAGCAACTTAGAACGAAGGAGAAATTTCCTGACAGTCAAAACAGTTTATTGTATTTGTATTTGTATTTGTATTTATTAGATTTGTATGCCGCCCCTCTCCGAAGACTAGGGGCGGCTTATCAGTGGAACATAGAAACATAGAAGACTGATGGCAGAAAAAGACCTCATGATCCATCTAGTCTGCCCTTATACTACTTTCTGTATTTTATCTTAGGATGGATATATGTTTATCCCAGGCATGTTTAAATTCAGTTACTGTGGATTTACCAACCACATCTGCTGGAAGTTTGTTCCAAGGATCTACTACTCTTTAAGTAAAATAATATTTTCTCACGTTGCTTTTGATCTTACCCCCAACTAACTTCAGATTGTGTCCCCTTGTTCTTGTGTTCACTTTCCTATTAAAAACACTTCCCTCCTGGACTTTATTTAACCCTTTAACATATTTAAAGGTTTTGATCATGTCCCCCCTTTTCCTTCTGTCCTCCAGACTATACAGATTGAGTTCATGAAGTCTTTCCTGATACGTTTTATGCTTAAGACCTTCCACCATTCTTGCAGCCTGTCTTTGGGCCCGTTCAATTTTGTCAATATCTTTTTGTAGGTGAGGTCTCCAGAACTGAACACAGTAGTCGAAATGTGGTCTCACCAGCACTCTATATAGCGGGATCACAATCTCCCTCTTCCTGCTTGTTATACCTCTAGCTATGCAGCCAAGCATTCTAGAGCTTGCTCCAGAAGTTGTGAATGCTCCAACATTGGAAGTTTTTAAGAAGATGTTGGATAACCATCTGTCTGAAATAGTGTAGGGTTTCCTGCCTAAGCAGGGGGTTGGACTGGAAGACCTCCAAGGTCCCTTCCAACACTGTTGTTGTTGTTGTTGTTATAAACACAGCAGCAGAGCCATTTCGCCTAGCCCTGATGAAATTCCCTAGTTGATAATAAAACATCTGCAAGAAAGCTACCTATCTCAGACAGCATCAAGGACCCTTAATTTGTACTGTGAGCCACAAATCATCTTCTTTATTGATATACGATGGCATATTACAGTGCATCATCAGGTTTGCTTTCCATTCTAAGATGCCTGGCTGGTATTGGCATTCTTTCTAATAGAATGAAAAGTGGGAGGGAGGTGATCCACCTCTTGACTGCTCCAGGATGATTTGCCCTCACTGCTCACTCAGGGACTGAACATCACAGAGTGGAAGCTCAGGAAATGAATGAGGCTTAGAACTACGTCGCCTTAAACACGATCTAAGTATTGCCCCCAAGGTCATATGCTGCAATGTTCTACCTGTCAATGACTATTTCAGCTTCAATCGCAACAACACAAGAGCACGCAACAGATTCAAACATAATATTAACCGCTCCAAACTTGACTGTAAAAAATATGACTTCAGCAACCGAGTTGTCGAAGCGTGGAACTCATTACCTGACTCAGTAGTGTCAACCCCTAACCCCCAACATTTTCCCCCTAGACTATCCACGATTGACCTCTCCAGGTTCCTTAGAGGTCAGTAAGGGGTGTGCATAAGTGCACCAGTGTGCCTTCCGTCCCCTGTCCAATTGTGTCGCCTTATCTCATTTATCTTTTCTTCCTTTCAAATATGTTCACCTATACTTTTATATCTTTTTTTCTATTCTTTTCTTTACTTATATTATTATATATCTTTCTCTTCAATGTGTATTATCTATTAGACAAAATAAATAAATAAATAAAATAAATAAAGGGTCAACAAGGAGGGTCATCACCGCCCACTGGCCCCCCCCCAATCTCCCCTGTGTTGGTATGGGGGCTGCTTGTGAGGCCCTCTTTCTCTGGTTTTAAGAACCACAGCCAATGACTAAAATTGGTCAGGTCAGAAATTATTTACATATTTTAGATACATTTGTTATATTTATGCCTATTTTTTATCATTACTTTGTGGCTTTTTTTTTCAAAAGTTCACTAAAGCAAGCCTTGGAGAAAACTTTAGCAAGTCCCAAATGTTTTTGCAATAATAAATCACATGTTGCCAAAAGTACCAGTCAGGCTTCTTGGCTAAATGCGGCGCTGGATAGTTAATGAAACCAATGACTTACCTTTGATGTCTTCAATCTTGACTCATTTTGCCTATGAAATAAAACAATCAACATCAACAAATGTCCACTTGATGTTCAGAGACTAGAAAATCAGATCAGTAGTTTTATTTATTTATTTTATTTATTTATTTAATTGGATTTGTATGCCACCCCTCTCCGAGGACTCGGGGTGGCTCACAGCATATATAAAAAACAGAACGATAATATAAATCCAATTAATGCTACATTTAAAAACAATTACAAGAAAAACTTATCAGCCAATCATTCAACAATCATACTTAAGCATTTAATGGTCAGGGGGAAGATCTAAAGTCCCAAGCCTGGCGGCAAAGATGAGTTTTTAAGCTCTTTCGGAAGGCAAGAAGGGTGGGAGCAGTGCGAATCTCTGGGGGGAGTTGATTCCAAAGGGTTGGGGCTCCCATAAAGAAGGCTCTTCCCCTAGGTCCCGCCAGCCGACACTGTTTGGTCGACGGGACCCTAAGGAGGCCAACTCTGTTTACAAAGGGGCTTTTATGTGCTTTACCCTATATGTAAAAGAACAAGATACAAGGAATTGGAATGTTGTGCTCTCGAGAATACTGCAGACCACAGGATTTTAATGTTCCCAAAGATATGGCCTCCAACCCCAGGAGTTTCTCTAGCTATTCAGGTATAAAAAGGAATCCCTAAAATTTACCTTTATGCCAGCTCCTGGAACTAAAAAGCTATTTTATTTCATTTTTGCCTTAAATTCCTTGATATAGCAAGTCGCTTACATGTTTTGCTTCTTTTAAGCACTTGAACCTTGGCTAGAATTATCTCAAGTCCCAATAATTGACTTTATTCCTGAGAGTAAGTTCAGCTCCCAAACTTGAAATGATTTTAGTCAACTTTTGCCTTAGCAGATGTAGGTTGTCCTCTATGTTTTGCTTCTTTTAGTTTTGAATAGTTTAGGAAATGGAAGGGGAGTGGAGTGGAGTAGGGGAGAAGGGAATAGAGAAAATAGAAAAAATAATGAAAAAAGGGGGGAAATGAAAAAAAAAGAAACAAAAGAAACAAAAAAGGAAAGAAAGGAAACAGGAGAAAAAAAGAGAGGGGTAAAAAAGAAAAAAGAGAAAAAAGAATAAAAAAGGAAAATTTGAAAAAGGGGGGGGGACAATAGAAAGGAAAAGAGAGAAAATAGAAAGAAAAAGAAATGGCCAAGAGCAGAAGGGAATAATAGAAGAGCTTTCCTTGTCCAGAGCACCTGAGACCTTGAGAGTCTGGACTAAAATCTCCTCCAGCTCCTGAGGTAATTTTTCCCTGAAAGCTACTAATTGCAGCTCCCTGTAACCCTGTTGGTGGTTTGGCTGAGATTTACCTCAGGTCCCACTAATATTTTACCCTGATATTAAGTCTTGACTAAAATCACCTCAGCCTCCAAGAATTCACTTTATTTCAGAGAGCAAAGTCAGTTCCTAACCCTGAAGAAATTTCAGTGAACTTTTTTTACCTTTGGGGAAGCGTGTTGGGGGTGTTCTTTTTGGCTTCTTTTAAAAACTTGAACCTTGGCTAAAATTTTCCTCAGGTTCCAAATTAATAAAAAATATTTAAAAAGAAAAAAAAACCAAGAGTTGACTTTATTCAAGCAAAGGTCAACCCCAGGGCAATTTTTGCTTTTTGAGTTAATTTTTTAATGCTTATTCACCTGTGGCAGAGCTCTTTTAATTGCACCTGGTTCAAACCACCTCGGCTTCAGTCCTCTAAACTAATTTTTAGCTTTAAAAATTACCTGAGGCGATTTGGTCCTTTTTGAATAGAACGTGGCCGAGATAATCTCAGGTCCCACCAATAACTTTATCCCTAAAAACTGGAGTCTTGACTAAAATTATTCAGGACCCAGAAGTCCGCCTTATTCCCTGAGGGAAACGGCTGAGTGAGACTGAGGTAACTTGCCGTAGGTCTGCTGTGGTAGTATTAGGAGTCCTTGAAATAAGACGCCATTCAGACATTTACCTCAGCCACCACTGGCATTTTTACTCCTAAGAGTATATACACCATGGTTAAAATTATCACAGGCACTATCTTTACAGCGTTTAATTTAAGACGTGACTGTAGGCTGCCCAAGAGTTACCCCATGGTAAGATGGGCAGCCAATACATACTATAAATAAATACACCATAGTTAAAATTACCACAGGTGATATCTATACTCTCCGAGAATAGGCTATTAAATAGCTCCCCTACATATCTCACAGAGTCTAAAAATTTCAGCTAGGATTACCTCAGAGTGCAAAAATGCGCGAGGAATTGAGCCGCGGAGGTACAGTCGGGAGAGGGTTTTTTTGGCTCTGAAGCATCGCCTCTTTGAACGGACACTGAGTGAACTGTTGTAAGTCAAGGATCACCTGTAGTATCTAGAGTAGTTACTTCACAACTGCAAAATGTCCATGTTTAATTCAGATTTATCGCAAGTTTTTATCTGCACGTGACTTTTCCCTACACCAATTTCTCCCCCTTTCAACTGCAATGGGGAAAGCCGGAAAATTAATGCAAGCCGCCACCGCGACATAACATAAACTTTCAAAGCACTTTTTATGGGAATAACATCTCTCTGTGTGCATAGGCAACAATGATTAATGTCAACACATATCTAAGAACTGGGTTTGTTAATTAACTGCCACCGTACAGCCACTAGGCAGAGTACAAAGCATGGTGCTTCGAACAGTTATTGTCTTCTCCTTTTTAAGAAATCCAGTGTTTCCTGACAGTTTTATAAGTCCTACAGATTGTTTTGTTTTAATCACTATCTCTGCACGTTTCTGTTATTCAGGCACTTGTCGCAAAACTGTAGGACCAAAAAGGGTTGTAAAAGGAAGGATGTTCACAACATAGGAAGAGACATGAGAAGACAGGCACTAAACAGCAATGTACCTATTTATATATTCATTTCATGATGCAACTTGCAACATTTTTGTTATCGACACATATATATTTCAGGACCTGTAAATTACCTAGAGGAGTGACGGTGAACTTTTTAGACAATGAGTGCGCAAGTTGCGCGTGTGTACACGCCAAAGCCGAAAGGCAGGCACACACATGCATGTGCCAACATGTGTGCATGCGTGGACATGCACACATGTGCCGTAGAGACAGTGATGAGTTCCAATGTGTATGGTCAGGTACACAGAACCGGTAGAAAAATTTTGAATTTTTTTTCTTTTTTTCCCTTCTGGGCTCTGGGTATGTTTCTCCTATCGCAGTAAATTATTTTAGAAGAGCTGGTATGCATGTGTATGCATACAGTTTATATAGTAGATAATGTATATTTTTGTGTGCCTGTGTGTAATATGTATGTACACATATGGCGTATATACATAGAATGAAATAGTATATTTTGGATGTTTAGTAATAGTAGATAGAGAGGGAAATTGTATCTCTTTGAGGCGAGGAGAGGCCAGGCACCCTAACCCAAACCCTTGACGTGAGTGATGTCAAGTTGGTCACTTTTAAGCCAGTCAGGTGACCTTTAAGCCACCCCCCAGTCACATGATCGTCAAGCCACTCCCACCTGGTCACATGGCGGGCAAGCCACACCCACAAAATAAGCCACGCCCACAATATGGTAGTAAAAAAAATTGCAGCCATTCACTGGGTACAATGTAAATGTGTGAACGAGATTAACATAGGTTGTTCAGCAAATCATGATTAAAGCAACACACACAGCCTTCATGCTATTCCCTTCTGAGTTAAGCCACATTATGCAAAGAGTGGTTTTAAAAAATAGGGACAAGGAGCAGGAAAAAGGGACAAAAAGTATAACAAAAAGAAACACGGCTTAAAGTGGTTCCACCTTCCTATGTTTTTCTACCCTTGTTTTGCATATACATTAACTCTTGTTCATTAGGGACTCTCATCTCCCCCTTTTTATGGATCTCATCAACTCTGTTCAAACACTATTTGTTCAATATTTTTCGTCCACTTGACCCCTTCTCTCTACTTGGCATAGTAATTTTGCAATCCCAGCAGCCTCTTTCATTCTCTCCACATAATCAAACCATAACAGCATACTTCTCTCATATTAATCACCCACTTTCATATTCAAATTCCCCTCATTCAACACCTATTCATTTGTGTCCCTCTTGTTTTGACAAAAGACACTTCTTAAATATCCTGTTCGCACTGCATTCAACCAGTGTTGTTCCTGACATGCCCAACCCGGGCAGAAACACCTTCTTATAATCAGTAACATCTTTCAAGAAATATCCCTTTCTAGTCTCAGGGGATGCCACAGCATCGGACCAGAATATCTCTGGGACCGCCTTCTGCCGCACAAATCCCAGAGACCGGTTAGGTCCCACAGAGTTGGCCTTCTCCAGGTCCCGTCGACTAAACAATGTTGGCTGCTTGGACCCAGGGGAAGAGCCTTCTCTGTGGCGGCCCCGGCCCTATGGAACCAGCTCCCCCCAGAGATTAGAACTGCTCCCACCCTCCTTGCCTTTCGTAAAGTTCTTAAGACCCATCTCTGCCGTCAGGCATGGGGGAACTGAGACATCTCCCCCGGGCGTATACAGTTTATACATGGTATGTTTGTGTGTGTATTTGTTTTTAATAATGGGTTTTTTAGTGTTTTTTTAAATTATTAGATTTGTTCTTACATTGTCTTTGTTATTGTTGTGAGCCGCCCCGAGTCTACGGAGAGGGGCAGCATACAAATTAATTAATTAATTAATTAATTAATTAATTAATTAATTAATTCTCCAAAGCACCTGAGGGTAGAACAAGAAGCAATGGGTGGAAACTAATCAAGGAGAGAAGCAACTTAGAACTAAGGAGAAAATTCCTGGCCGTTAGAACAATTAATCAGTGGAACAAGTTGCCTCCAGAAGTTGTGAATGCTCCAACGCTGGAAGTTTTTAAGAAGCTGTTGCATAACCATCTGTCTGGTGTAGGGTTTCCCACCTAAGCAAGGGGTTGGATTAGAAGACCTCCAAGGTCCCTTCCAACTTTGTTGTTGTTGATGTTGTTGTTGTTGTTGCTGTTGTTAGTCCTATCATTTCCATTTCCTTCCTCTTACAAAAGGCGATTGGATTGTCCTGGAGGGTTTTTTTTTTTTTAACCTTTGCTTCTAATCCAAGAAGCTTCTTCAGTTTATTTCCTTCCTGCCAACAAGATATTAAAATTTCTCCAATTTTGGCAGATGATGGAGAATCTTATAAAGAAAGGATACGGAATAGAATATAGTTTTCTTATTGGCCAAGTGTAATTGGACACACAAAGAAATTGTCTTGGTACATGTGCTCTCAGATAAAAGAAAATATATGTTCGTCAAGAATCATAAGGTACCACACTTAATGATAGTCCGGGTAGAAATAAGCAATCAAATCATATTAGGAACCATTAAAACTAAATTGTAAACGTACAAGCAACAAAGTTACAGTCATTAGTAGGAGGGAATGGGTGATGAGAACGAATAGAAGATTAACAGTATTGCAGACTTAGAAAATAGTTTGACAGTGTTGAGAGAATTATTTGTTTAGCAGAGTGATGGCGTTCAGGGGAAAAAATTGTTCTTGTGTCTAGTTGTTCTGGTGTGCAGTGCTCTATACCGTCGTTTTGAGGGTAGGAATTGAAAGAATTCATGTCCAGGACAGGGAGGAGTTCTAAATATTTTTACTGCCGGTTCTTTGGGCGTGGCTTATTTTGTGGGCATGACTTGATGGTCCTGTAATAGTGAGTTTGCCCTGATGGTCATGTGACTTGGTGGGTGTGGCTTCATGGTCATGTGATTCGGCAGGTGAGGTTTTGTGGTCATGTGATATCACATACCAGAATAACATATTAATCTGGGCGTATGCAACCTGATGTACAAAATAAAAACCCACATATTTATACTATGGACTATAGACATGGAATGCATATAAATTCCTGGAAAATATGTGGTAGCCCTGGGCAAAAGAAAGGCAGTAAAATCCCTCTAGGGGTAAAGTAGAGGTCCTCCAGAGGCTGGAAATGTTCCATTGGCCAACAGCCGATTGAACCAGAAATTCCCTGGGGGTTTTTTGCTCCTCCCCAGACTTCAGAGCCTTTCTAGATGCCTGGGGAGGGGAAAGACAACCTCCCCCAACCCCATGGAGGCCCTCTGGAAGCCAGAAATTGTCGTTTTCCAACTTGAAAAACAGCCCATTTGCTTCCTTCCTGCACATGCGCAGTGCCAAAAACATGGCTTCTGTGCGTGCACGCAAGAAAAAAACCCAGAAATTTTTTCAAAAAAATTCAAAAGAAAAAAAGATGGCAGATGCAATAATGATCATAGTTGTGAAAAATTATCATGTCACTTTTTTCAATGCCATTGTAACTAAGAGGACTATTGTAAGTAGAGTATTGTCTGTATTGTAGAAGACAGTGATGGCGAACCTTTTTTCCCTCAAATGCCAAAAGAGTTTGCGCATGCGCTATCATGCATGTGCGAGTGCCCATACGCATAATTCAATGCCTGGGGAGAGCGCAAACAGCTTCCCCTGCTCCCCGGAGGCCCTCTGAAAGCTGGAAATGGCCTGTTTCCGAACTTCTGATGGGCCCAGTAGGCTTGTGTTTCACCCTCCCCAGGCTCCAAAGCCTTCCATGGAACCAAGGGAGAGTAAAAACGTCCTCCCACAGCCCTCCGGAGGCTCTCTGGAAGCCAAAAACACCTTCCCAGAGCCTCTGTGCAAGCCAAAAATGAGCTGGCTGGCACACACATGCATGTTGGAGCTGAGCTAGGGCAACAGCTCGCATGCTAACAAATATGGCTCCGCATACCACCTGTGGCACCCATGCCATAGGTTCGCCATCACCGGTATAAGACTACAGCTTGTCCTCAATTTACAGCAGTTCATTTAGTGCAGAGGCCTTCAAACTTGGCAATTTTAAGACTTGTGGACTGGCTGGAGAATTCTGGGAGTTGAAGTCCACAAGTCTTAAAGTTGCCAAGTTTGAGAACCCCTGATTTAGTGACTGTTTCAAAGTTACAACAGCACTGGAAAATGTGGCTTATCAACTGCAGTGATTCACGTAATAACTGTGTCTCACTTAACAACAGAAATTTTGGTAACTCAAGGACTACCTGTAATTGGCTTTCTCAGGTTTAAATCTTTCCCCATTCTTATCTGGACTTTGTGCTTGGGGCTTTCTGTTTATAAATCACTGATTAGCAGCAGTTTGTACTTAAACATACATTAGCACTTAAACATACATTAGCGCAAACATGCATTAGGGAAGGAATAGTAAATTAAACCCAAAATTGCCTAGCAAAAATAATGCCAATTATCAGCTCACAATCTCACCTCCAACATTGAGCTAATGAATCATGGTGGTGCAGTGGTTAGAGTGCAGTATTGCAGGCTGCCTGCAATTTGACAGATCGAATCTCACCAGGCTCAAGGTTAACTCAGCCTTCCATCCTTCCGGGGTGGATAAAATGAGGACCCAGATTGTTTGGGGGCAATAGGCTGACTATGTAAACTGCTTAGAGAGGGCTGTAAAGCACTATGAAGCGGTATATAAGTTCATAACTTCTTTGTTTTGTTTTGTTTTGTTTTAATTAAACTTTATTAAATTTTTCATAAAAAGACAAACATGACATACTTACATTTATCATATATTTGGGGTTGCCATTACCCCACTTATTTTTGAAGTCTATCTGATACAGAAAAAAGAAAATTCACTAATAACATTTAAAATTGATATAGAATGAAAAGAAGAATTTTTGTTTTTATAGACTTTATAATTTATTTGATATGAGGAACCAAAGACCTGGTTCTGGACTCTAGATGAAGGGAACTGAATTAGAAAGCCAACCGATAAAGATGAAATTACATCATGAAATGTATACATCTTAGGGTTAATGACATGATAGCAGTGTTCCAATATCTCAGGGGTTGCCACAAAGAAGAGGTCAGGCTATTCTCCAAAGCACCTGAGGACAACACAAGAAGCAACGGGTGGAAACAAATCAAGGAGAGAAGCAACTGAGAACTAAGAAGAAAATTCCTGACAGTTAGAACAATTAACCGGTGGAACAGCTTGCCTTCAGAAGTTGTGAATGCTCCAACACTGGAAGTTTTTAAGAAAATGTTGGATAACTGTCTGTCTGAAGTAGTGTAGGGTTTCCTGCCTAAGCAGGGGGTTGGACTAGAAGACCTCTAAGGTCCCTTCCAACTCTGTTGTTAAGAAACATAGAAACATAGAAGATTGACAGCAGGAAAAGACCTCCTGGTCCATCTAGTCTGCCCTTATACTATTTCCTGTATTTTATCTTAGGGTGGATCTATGTTTATCCCAGGCATGTTTAAATTCAGTTCCTGTAAATTTACCAACCACATCTGCTGGAAGTTTGTTCCAAGCATCTACTACTCTTTCAGTAAAATAATATTTTCTCATGTTGCCTATTATCTTTCTCACCATCTAACCTCAGATTGTGCCCCCTTGTTCTTGTGTTCACTTTCCTATTAAAAACACTTCCCTCCTGAACTTTATTTAAACCTTTAACATATTTAAATGATTCGATCATGTCCTCACTTTCACTTCTGTCCTCCAGACTATACAGATTGAGTTCATGAAGTCTTTCCTGATACGTTTTATGCTTAAGACCTTCCACCATTCTTGTAGCCCGTCTTTGGACCCGTTCAATTTTGTCAATATCTTTTTGTAGGTGAGGTCTCCAGAACTGAACACAGTATTCCAAATGTGGTCTCATCAGCGCTCTATACATGTTGTTGTTGTTGCTGCTGCTGTTGTTGCGCATGCGCGGAAGCAAAATATCAGTGAAAAATGCTTTAAATCTCACTCGCACGAGCATCTTCCCACAAGATTTCGCTTGCTGCTCATGTGCAGAAGTGAAATTTTGCACCAATGTGTGTGTGTGTGTGCCCGCCAGTGAGATTTAAAGCAATTTTCACTGGTATTTTGCTTCCACGCATGCATAACAACAAGAACAACAAGAACAAGAACAAGAACAACAACAACAACAACAACATGTATAGAGCGCTGGTGAGACCACATTTGGAATATTGTGTTCAGTTCTGGAGACCTCACCTACAAAAAGATATTGATAGAAACATAGAAACAGAAGTCTGACGACAGAAAAAGACCTCATGGTCCATCTAGTCTGCCCTTATACTATTTTCTGTATTTTATCTTAGGATGGATCTATGGTTATCCTAGGCATGTTTAAATTCAGTTACTGTGGATTTATCTACCACGTCTGCTTTGAGTTTGTTCCAAGCATCTACTACTCTTTCTGTAAAATAATATTTTCTCATGTTGCATTTGATCTTTCCCCAACTAACTTCAGATTGTGTCCTCTTGTTCTTGTGTTCACTTTCCTATTAAAAACACTTCCCCTCCTGAACCTTATTTAACCCTTTGACATATTTAAATGTTTCGATCATATCCCCCCTTTTCCTTCTGTCCTTCAGACTGTACAGATTGAGTTCATGAAGTCTTTCCTGATCAGTTTTATGCTTAAGACCTTCCACCATTCTTGTAGCCCGTCTTTGGACCCATTCAATTAATAAAATTGATAAAATTGAACGGATCCAAAGACGGGCTAGAAAAATGGTGGAAGCCAGGGGCACACACACCTGCAACGGCATTGGAGGGCGCACCGATAACACCGAAGACGGCAGGCCTTCCCTGCACCCTTCCTGATCTGGCTTCCTTTCCACCCCCTCCAATGTCCCTCTCTCCAGACAAAGCACAGATCAAGCCAAGCTGTTCTAATTCTTTTTTTTCCCAGGAACTAGCTTTATTTATCTCAGTGGGCCAATCTGCCAAGCTGTTCTCATTTTGACCGTCTTTAGCAGGGAGCAAGCATTATGGATTTGTTCGTGGCTGACACTTGTAGACCTGTTTTCAACGAGCTCTTGAAATCAGTGGAAACCCTGTCGCTAAATGCTTCTTGAGGTTTAGAAACTCTGCAGCCTCTCATCATCTGAATTACCTTGGCTTCCTGCCAATCACTTTAAATAAAGGCAAAATGTGGAATACATTAGCGCCATGGTTTCTTCTGTTGCATGTTTACTAGGGAGGCTGCATGCGTCATTTGCTTCAGCTCCATGCCTCTTTAACCCTAAGTCCTGCTTATTGTGGATGCTAGGAAGACAATCAGACCAGTAGGTTACTGGTTTTCATCACTTTGTCAACTTAAACATTACAGTGGTACCTCTACATATGAACTTCATTCATTTCGTGACCAGGTTCTTAAGTAGAAAGGTTTGTAAGAAGAAGCAATTTTTCCCATAGGAATCAATGTAAAAGTAAATAATGTGTGCGATTGGGGAAACCACAGGCAGGGTGGAGGCCCTGTTTCCTCCCAGGAGATTCCTAGAGAGGCCCCACAGAGGCTTCTCCCTACCTTTTCCGTCTCTGTTTCCTCCCAGGAGATTCCTAGAGAGGCCCCATGGAGGCTTCTCCCCACCTTTTCCGGCCCTGTTTCATCCCAGGAGATTCCTAGAGAGCCCCCACAGAGGCTTCTCCCTGCCTTTTCCAGCTCTGTTTCCTCCCAGGAGATTCTTAGAGAGGCCCCACAGAGGCCCCACCTCCTAGAGTAAGACGAAACTGAATAGGGAAAACTTTACTTTTACTTTACTCTATGTATCCAAAATTCTATTAAATATTTGAAGATTTTCAGGAAGAAAGTGAAATGGCTTTGTTTTTGCTTCCCTTGTCATTGCAAGGAAGATGGTGATGATGAAAATAATGAGAAGGAGGAGGAGGAGGAGAAAGAAGAAGAAGAAGAAAGAAGAAGAAAGAAGAAGAAAGAAGAAGAAAGAAGAAGAAAGAAGAAGAAAGAAGAAGAAAGAAGAAGAAAGAAGAAGAAAGAAGAAGAAAGAAGAAGAAAGAAGAAGAAAGAAGAAGAAAGAAGTAGTAGTAGTAGTGTTGGAAAACTATTTAAAGCGTTCACAACACTGGAAGTTTTAAAGAATATGTTGGATAACTATTTGTCTGAAGTGGTGTAGGATTTCCTGCCTAAGCAGGGGGTTGGACTAGAAGACCTCCAAGGACCCTTCCAACTCATTGTTGTTGTTTTTATTATTATTATTATTTCTTTATTTCTTTATTGGATTTATATGCTGCCCCTCTCCGAGGACTCATTCCACTGATTAACTTGTTCTACTGATTAATTGTTCTAACCGTCAGGAAATTTCTCCTTAGTTCTAAGTTGCTTCTCTCCTTGATTAGTTTCCACCCATTGCTTCTTGTCCTACATTCAGGTGCTTTGGAGAATAGTTTGACTCCCTCTTCTTTATAGCAAACCCTCAAATTTTGGAACACTGATATCATGTCACTCCTAGTCCTTCTTTTCATTAAAATAGACATACCCAATTCCTGCAACCGTTCTTTATATGTTTCAGCCTCCAGTCCCCTAATCATCTTTGTTGCTCTTCTCTGCACTCTTTCTAGAGTCTTAACATCCTTTTTGCACCGTGGCGGCATTTACAAAAAGATATCCTTATAGCAAGAGTGGTTCAACAATAGTCTCTCTGCAAGGAGCCGACTGGTTATTGATCAAGAGTGGCATCCTTGCATTCTGCCTTTTTGAAATGGCATCGAGGAATGGGAGAATTGATCTACTTAGCCTCCAAAATCCATGGTTTATGGTCAATACGCAGAAAAAGGAAAGAAAAAGTTTCCTTTTGTTCAACAGTATTATCCTCTTAAATTATATGCCTTATCTGACGGATCTGTGAAGTATTATAATATAGAGCTCAGAGTAGCAAAAACTGTGGATTTCAATTCCCAGAATTCCCTAACCATCCATGCTGACCACATATTTTAAAGTTGTCAAGGTTCGGTGCCCCTATTCATGATCAAGTCAGCTTCTATTATTTCTGAAATAGAGGCAAGGATGGCAAACAGACTAACACGCACCAGTGAAATGTTTGCAAAGCAGAAAACTGTGCTTCATCTTTGATGTTTCAGCATTTTTATGCACACAATAATGAGCCCACTAATGGTGTAGATAAACCATCAATCATTTTGAATATATTGTCTTATTAGAGGCCCAGGAGTTCTTGCCAACATCTACTAGATTGGAACATTTGACTTTTCCTTAATTTCAAAAGTCAGATTTAAGCTGTTTTGAGGATTTTAAAATAAAATACATTATCCAGAGACCAGCTCTGTATTAACATATATTTTTGGAGAAATCAGAACAAACCATAGGAATATATATAATAACAGGGGTGGAAAGACTCAACCTATTCTCCAAATCACCTGAGGGTAGAACAAGAAATAATGGATGGAAACTGAACAAGGAGAGAAGCAACTTAGAACTAAGGAGCAATTTCCTGACAGTTAGAACAATTAATCAGTGGAACAGTTTGCTTCCAGAAGTTGTGAATGCTCCAACACTGGAAGTTTTTAAGAGGATGTTGGTTAACCATCTGTCTGAAGTAGTGTAGGGTTTCCTGCCTAGGCAGGGGATTGGACTAGAAGACCTCCAAGGTCCCTTTCAATTTTGTTATTGTTAAGTACCTTGGAGGTCTTCTATTCCCATTCCCTGCTCATGTAAGAGACTTTATGCCATTATGGCTGTCCAATATTTTCTTTAAAGCATCTAGTTTCCTTAAAAGTCAAACAACATACTATATAGCTTTTACCTTAAGGAAGAGCCACAATCCACCAATATTCTTTTCATAAGCCCCAATGACACAAAAATGTGCAGTATGCTCATGTTCAATTATAAATCCAAATTTTAATAATAAAAGTATCGTTAAACTTTTCTCTAAGGAATCCGGGAAGAACCTAAATTTAATAATGGTGGTGGAATTCTTTAAGGGTAAACAGTGGTACCTCTGCCTAAGAACGCCTCTACTTACGAACTTTTCTAGATAAGAACCGGGTGTTCAAGATTTTTTTTGCCTCTTCTCATGAACCATTTTTCACTTACAAAGCCGAGCCTCTGAAACTGTAACTGGAAAAGGCAGGGAGAAGCCTCCGTGGGGCCTCTCTAGGAATCTCCTGGGAGGAAGCAAAGCTGGAAAAGGCAGGAAGAAGCCTCCATGGTGCCTCTCTAGGAATGTGGTTTCCCCAATTGCACACATCATTTGTTTTTACATTGATTCCTTTGGGAAAAATTGTTTCATCTTACAAATCTTTCTACTTAAGAACCTGGTCATGGAACGAATTAAATTCATAAGTAGAGGTACCACTGTAATTAAAAAACTGGAACCTACAATAGAATCTCTGGTCACATCCATAATTCATTCCATAACTTTGTTCTCAAACTGATTTGGTCATGACCCGACCAAATTTCCCATTTTTTTGGAAATTTGGCGCTTACAAAAAAAATGGCACGGAAGATGAAATCGGTATTTTTGATCAGAGCTCAATTTGGTCATGGTCAGAGGTTCTACCGCATATTTATATTTTCTTAAAAACTAAAAACCTTTGGGAAAAAATCATGAGTTCAATACATCAGTCAGCAATAATAAATAGCCTTCGGCCAAGGCTCCTCTGACAATTACAGAAAAATACAATAAACAAAATTCAGTTCTCCTTCAGATCTGTAACATAATCTGTAACAAGAGGCGGGTGGGAGAACCTTTGTGCAGAGAAATGTACTCATAAAAGCCTCCATGCACATTCCTGCCTGCCTTAGAAAGCAACAGCATTAATTGACTCCTAAGCTTTACAGTCTTCCTTTGAGGAATGAATGGCTCAATCTTTATTGATTGGAACATCATGCATTTCAAAATTCTGTTTAAAACACATCATTCAAATATGATCTGATGTAATAACTTGCCTGTTAACACAGGATAAGCGATGATGGATAGATAGATGGATAGAGAGAGAGAGAGAGACAGACAGACAGAGACAGACAGACAGACAGACAGACAGATATTTTTGAAAGAAAAAAGATTTTTGACAGTAGACCAAGATCAGTGTGAACTGCCACACAATATCACAGTCTCCAATGGCCTAATTTAAGATTTCAGGTGACCAATCTAGATCTTCTTTCATAACAGAGAATCCCCCAATAGGCAGATTGCACCATTATTTATTTATTTACTTATTTACTTATTTACTTATTTACTTATTTACTTATTTACTTATTTATTTACTTACTTATTTATTTATTTATTTACTTACTTATTTACTTATTTATTTATTTACTTACTTACTTACTTACTTACTTACTTACTTACTTACTTACTTACTTACTTACTTACTTACTTACTAGCTTACTTATTTATTTTTGTCAAGTACGTATTGGTAGTATACAAAGATATAACAATGTTTATAGTAGTAAGAGAGAAACTTTAGGAGAGGGGACGAAAGGCACGCTGGTACACTTAAGCATGTTCCTTCCTGACCTCTTAGGAGGTGAACAGTGGATACTCTAAGAGTAAAGATTTGGGGATTGGGGATGATACTACAGAGTCTGGTAGTGAGTTCCATGCATCAACTACTCGGTTACTAAAGTCGTATTTTCTGCAGTCGTGTTTAGAGCGGTTTACTTTAAGTTTGTATCTGTTGTGTACTCATGTTTTGTTGTGGTTGAAGCTGAAGTAGTCGTTGACAGGAAGGACATTGTAGCAGATAATTTTATCAGCTATGCTTAGGTTGTGTTTAAGATGATGTAGTTCTAAGCTTTCTGAACCTAGAATTGTAAGTCTAGTTGTGTAGGCTATTCTGTTGCGAGTGGAGGAGCAGTGGGCTCTTCTAGTAAAATATCTCTAGACAATTTCTAGAGTGTTTATGTCTGAAATGCAGTGTGGCTTCCAGACAGATGAGCTGTGTTCAAGGATTGGTTTGGCGAAAGTTTTGTATGCTCTGGTCAGTGGTGTGAGATTACCGGAGCAGAAGCTATGTAGGATTAGGTTAACAACTCTTGAAGCCTTTTTAGTGATGTTGTTGCAGTGGGTTTGGCACTTAGGTCATTTGAGTGGTGTAAGGACTAAGTAAATGATTTGATTTAATTTAATTTAATTATTTCGATGGTGTAAGGCAGAGGTCTTCAAACTTGGTAACTTTAAGTCATCTGGACTCCAACTCCCAGAATTCTCCAGCCAACATAGCTGGCTGGAGAATTCTGGCAATTGAAGTCCACAAGTCTTAAAGTTGTTAGGTTTGAAGACCTCTGGTGTAAGAACTAAGTAAATGATTTTATTTAATTTAATTATTTGGATAAATAAAGTAAATGACTTAGGTCATTTGAGTGGTGTAAGGACTAAGATAAGGACAGCATTGTTTTTTTTCCTCGCATAGTTTCCTAATAAGTTCTCAATCTGTTCACCAAAGAAGAATTTTCAGGCAATGAAAGATGTTGTGGTCTTTTGCACTAAGAAGTGCAGACAAGAACGTGCTGGTTTTCAGCGTAAAGGTTAATCATCAATAAGCTGAAGGAATGCAAGTATGAAGCATCCCTTCAACATTCTCCATTGAAAACAAGATGAAACTGCTGGAGACCTTATTGAAGTTCTGAGATTCATCCTCTTGGAGGAGTTTCTTAGATGGTTCACAGAGGGGAAAGATGTGGAGCCCTGCTGGTAGACTACCTGGAGACTATTTCAGACAAATGATTATCCAACCTTTTCTTGAAAGCCCCCAATGATGGAGACTCAGAACTCAAACTGTTCACTGCTTAATAACTCTCAATGACAGGGATTTCTTCCTTAGGTTGGATCTTCTTCTGCTAGGCTTCCACTCGTTGTTTCTTGTCCTACCTTCAGGTGCTATGATGATGTTTCTCCATGAAAATTTCTCTATGGAGAAAGAAGTGGTGGACAATGTCTATGGAGATTCTCAGTCATCCAGGCCATGATTGCATTGGCAGTTCTGTGTTAGCAAAAACTTCAGAAGAGAAGGATTTAGGGGTAGTGATTTCTGACAGTCTACAGTCACCTACAAAAAGATATTAACAAAATTGAACAGGTCCAAAGACGGGCTACAAGAATGGTGGAAGGTCTGAACCATAAAACGTATCAGGAAAGACTTAATGAACTCAATCTGTATAGTCTGGAGGACAAAAGGAAAAAGGGGGACATGATCGAAACATTTAAATATCTTAAAGGGTTAAATAAGGTTCAGGAGGGAAGTGTTTTTAATAGGAAAGTGAACCCAAGAACAAGGGGACACAATCTGAAGTTAGTTGGGGGAAAGATCAAAAGCAATGTGAGAAAATATTATTTCACTGAAAGAGTAGTAGATCCTTGGAACAAACTTCCAGCAGACGTGGTTGGTAAATCCACAGTAACTGAATTTAAACATTCCTGGGATAAACATACAGTGATCCCCCGATCATTGCGAGGGTTCCGTTCCAGGACCCCTAGCAATGATCGGGTTTTCGCGAAGTAGCGCTGCGGAAGTAAAAACACCATCTGTGCATGCGCAGATGGTGTTTTTACTTCCGCAGCGCTAGCGAGGAGCCGAAGATTGGGGTTCCTGGGAAGGGGACTCAGCTTGTCCGCCGCCCGCTCGCACATCGCCCGCCCACGCCGTTCATTCTCGCCGCTTCCCAGCTGAGTCCTGAAGCGAATTCGCTTCAGGACTCAGCTGGGAAGCGGCGAGAATGAACGGCGTGGGCGGGCGATGCGCGAGCGGGCGGCAGCGAGGAGTTTGCGTGGGCGGTGGGGAAACTCCTCGCTGATGCCCGCCGCTCACCCTCCCGCCAGCAAGAGGGGGAAGACCTAGGGAAGCCGCCCAGCAGCTGATCTGCCCGGCGCCATCTACGCATGCGTGCCCATAGAAAAAAAAGGGCGTGCATGCGCAGATGGTGTTTTTACTTCCGGGTTGCAAAATCGCCATATAGCCATTTCGCAATGATCGGGGTCGCAATACCCGGGGGATCACTGTATATCCATCCTAAGATAAAATACAGGAAATAGTATAAGGGCAGGCTAGATGGACCATGAGGTCTTTTTCTGCCGTCAGTCTTCTATGTTTCTATGTTTCTATGATTGTCCCAAAGGCTTGCTTGTTCAAGAGGAAACTGAACTTTCTTTGTTTTCTGCTTGAAGACACTTGAAGGTCATGTGACTGGATGGGAGTGGCTTCACTTGATTAAGTCACATTATTTGAATAGCCACAAAAAGGGCACCCACAAGGTTCAGTATGATAACAGGTTAGGGAAGTAGCTCAATTTTCTTTAATTGCTATAAAAGTTCAGTTCTAGATAATGATTAAAATGATTAAAGTGTTCATGGGTAAAAACATACGATTTAATTTTTTCCTATTTTACTTTTAAAAGTAATTAAGGATCATACCAACATACTAGAAAAGGAAGGACAATTAAAAAAACTATTCAGTATTCAATACATAGTGCATAAACTTACTACTCCCACTGCCCCCACCATGGAGGCAGCAGCCCATTACTAAGCACCTGTAGGAAACCACCCCTGATCCTGAAGGTTACTATAGCAATGGAGGAAGCAATAAGACAAAATCTGCAACAAACAGCTCAGGATGTTGCTGCCCTTAATATTTGCACTGAGGGTTTTTGTTTAATAGCTTAGATTAACAATTAAATTAGAAAAGTTTGCATGCATTTGTCTACTTGATAATGTAATTATTTCACCGCTATTCTATCTTATATTGTACATTATGTTTCCCCCATTTAATTTATAGTCTTAATATTGAGAACATGTATATTTAGAACTTTGTATTTTAAAATTATGTTACAAAATTATATTGTATTAGTAACACTAGCTTTTAGATACATTTATAGATTTCACTGAAATAGTGGCAATTCTTACTGATGTCATTTTATGCTCTTCTATGATGAAAATAAAGATTAAAAAAGGAGAGAGGGATCAGCCAAGTGTTATGATCCTCTGCAGTTCATAAAGTAGCAAAATTACTCCACGTTTCATGAGTGACTGGTTCTACTTTGCTTGCTTCCTTAATTAGCATGCCAAGTTATGCTAAATCTCTTAACATTCTACCTTTTTCAATTATCATGAGAAAAACAGTTAAGGCAGAGGAAGGATCACCTTCATTCTTCATAATAATTACACAAGGCATTGTAGAAACTGCAGGCTGGGATTTATAAGATGGTATGTGTTCAAACAGCTACCTGAATAAAGGTATTAAACCAGATATAAGCATACTCCAAACTTTTTTTCCTTCAGGTGCCGAAAGAGCATGTACAAATGCTATCACGCTTGCATGAGTGCCCACACCCATAATTCAATGCCTGTGCATTTGAAAAGAGCTTCTCCCATCCCCTGGAGGCCAGAAATTATCTGTTTCCCAACTTTTGGTGGGCCCAATAGGCTCACATTTTGCCCTCCCCCAGGCTCCAAAGGTTTTCCTAGAGCTGGAGGAGGGTAAAAACACCCTCTCCTAAATGCCAAAAACGCCCTCCCAGAGCCTCTGTGCGAGCCAAAAATTAGCTGACCAGTACATACTGCATGTTGGAGCTGAGCTATGGCAATGGCTTGCATATCAGCAGATATGGCTCCACGTGCCATCTGTGGCACCCATGCCATAGGTTCACCATCACTGCTCTATAACAATGATGGGGAACTTTTTTTTCCTCAGCTGCCCAAAGTGCATGCGCGCATACTATCGCACAAGCGTGAGTGCCCACACCCATAATTTTTACATTTTTATCATGTTTTTACTGTTATAAACTGCCCTGAGTCCATAAGGAGAAGGGTGGCCTATAAATTCAATAAATAAGTAAGTAATTCAATGTCTGGAGAGGGCAAAAATGGCTTTCCTCCCTTCCCCCCAGATGCCCTTTGGAGGCTGGAAATGGCCCATTTCCTGACTTCCGGTGGGCCCAGAAGGCATGTTTTTTGTCCTTCTCAGGCTCCAGAGCCTTCCCTAAAGCCCGGGAAGAGCAAAACACCCTCCCAGAGCATCCTTGTGAGCCAAAAATGAGCACATGTGCGCTGGAGCTAAGCTAGGACAATGGCTTGCATGTCAGCAGATATAGCTCCACATGCCACCTGTGACACGCATGCCATAGATTCAGCATCATTGCTCTATAAGGTCTAACAAAACAAACCCACCCAACATTGGTTATAGAAAAGCTAACACTGTGCTGTTTTTATTAAGTAGCAGGCCTGAAAGCAAATATTTTAAGATTTTTACTTGTACCTCCATCCTGTTTCTGCAGTGCAAATGGATTTTCACGTTGACCAGTATATAAGCACACCAGAGTGCCTTCTGTCCCCTGTCCTAATGTTTCTCTTTTACTAGTATCATGTATATAAATATTATATCTTTGTATACCACCAATACATACGTGACAAAACAAACAAACAAATAAATAAATATTCAAATTTTAACAGCAATATGTACCAGTTGAATGACTAAGGTCCATCATGATACCTAACAGCATTATCCAAAGATCAGAGGCCTTTTCTTTGCCATACATACATTATCATTTAAGTTAGTTGCTACTTAGATATAGATGTCATAAAAGGACAGGTTAAGGGGTGGAGTCAACAGAGGAATCAAACTAGAATTATTACGTTCCTACAAGCTGTTCAAGTCCAAACTTGAAGTGATGATTCTGTTAACTCTTATCTAGGACCAATTTATTGCTGACCACTAGTTGTCTACATTCTTGTGTACAGGAATGAGCAATAAATCAGTTTAATTGGAACTTGTTATGTGGTCCTGATTCAATAGCTGCACAATCCACAGCCTGATATTGTCCAGATGTTTAGAGTTTTAATTTGCAATCCTTTATCATTAACCATTGCAGATAGTGCTGAAAGCAGTTGAAATGCAAAAATGTTTGAATGGCATCTGTCACTTACCCTCCCAATAGCCTCAGGGTCTCTTTTGGAAGCTTGTAGTATATTTTCAGTCAGCAGATGGGGCTAAAAGAGATAATGATGAGTTTTCTACAACATTAAGAGTGTTACAAATTTCTCCTTCACAGACAAAAATAATTATGTGTTTGAATAGTGATAGATTGTACACATTTATAATAACGAAAAGGAACTATATCTGTAAAACTTGAGGGAAATGTTCAAACCGGAAAAGTCACACCATGTTCAATGTTTTAATTGTATTATTAATAAGAAACTTTTTTTTAAAAATAGAATGTTACAAATTGGATACTAAGTGATTGCAAGCTTTCAAAGGATGCCTTGCAAGACGTGCTATCTTTTAATTTTGCATGAATCTTTTATGAACAAGAAACATTCCTATATAGTATATACATTTCTTTCAATCTGTATGTTCACCTCAAAAATAATAATAATAATAATAATAATAATAATAATAATAATAATAATAATAATAATAATAATATTCAGTTTGAGATTATGGATAAGAGGATGAATTCGGCCAACGAAACCAATCTGCGGGAACTGATGGGACAATGGGACAAGGTAAGAGGACATGTGTTTATTAGAATTCGATACCAAGGTATAAAGAATAAATTAGAATTACTTTATAATATGAAATACTATACTGCTCTTAAGTTAAAATGGTATATAGAAAATATGCCCCCATTTTGGTGGAGGGGTATGAATGTTATTTGGTGGTTGGCACTTTGAGCATTGAGCACACTGTTATGTGTTGTGTGAATGTTTTACTGTTATATTGTTATTATATAAATCAATTTAAAAATTATTTTTAAGAAAGAACACTGCTATTATGTTTCCCCTAATTCCAAGTCTTGATTAGACTTCCATCTCTACCTCACAGATAGAGAAGAGGCTAAAATAAAATTAAAAGAGTTTGCCTCAGACAACCTCACAAGAATTAGAGGCAAGATTATGTCCCAATTTACAACTCAACGACTCAGTCATATAAAAAAAATTAAGATATAGAATTGGTGTACAGTAATTTCATTTCCTCAGGCCTTGCAACTTTACAAAACCAGTTATTGAAATACATCCTCAGTTTCAAGATATTTATAATTTCTGCAGATTTCAGCCAATCGACTCCTAACCAAACCACTTTCTGAGCTAATTAAACAGATTCTGATTGTGTGGAAATAAAATTAATCCACTCAAGCAAGCAAACCCCTTCAGCCATTTTCTTCCAAGGGCCACAGTTTGGATATTTAAAAATAAATATATACAAAGTCTGTTGACACTTTAGATGTCAGCAATCAAAAATATATTTATTTCCCCTTGAAGGAACAATGGTACATCTGCAGCCAGAGAAAAAAAGCAAACAACAAGAAAATATTTCCAGAAAATTGCTTTCCATCTGTGCTTTGAAGACACATATTTGTTTTTTGTTTTTTTTTAAAAAGAAGAAGACACCTTTAAAGTCTACAACATAAAAACTTCATTATTTTGAATTAACATCTTGGGACTTTCCATGTGTTTCCTTTAAATCTTCATCATAGCCTTTCAAAGCCAAATCTGTGTTGAATATAACCCGTCACATAAACAATCAAAAATTCATAGTCATCTATAAATTACTATCATACTAAATGATTAAAGTCTTTGACAGAACTGAGCTTTGAACAATACATGACACTGTGTAGATTCATCCAAAGCCATTTAAGGCTGTGGCAGCAATTCCTAAAATGTTCATAGCCCATTAAAATGGCAGTGATTGAAATGGACTTCAACTCCCAGAATTCCTCAGTCCGCATACCCAGTAATTCTGCTGATACAAATAAGAAAAAAAGACTCCCTAAATTATTTAAAATTGCTTTCCTTGTGCTTCTGCTGAAAATAATGAGGGGGGGGAGAGATGTCCCATGTAATGGTTTGAGTAAATTATTTATTTATAGCACTTATAGGCTGTCCAACTTACCTCAAGGTAACTCTGGGAGGATTCACCCTGAGGTAAAATTCAACAAAACCAAAGCCAGGCTTATCTCCCCATGTTCTAGTTGAAATTTCTCCTTTTTAAAAAAAAGTTTATTTATTGGTTTATAGAGAATTTTAAAAATGATATACACATCTCAATGGTCCTTTTCAGATCACAGCCCATTTCATTGTATTCCTTGTTTACAAATCTATGTGCAATGTGTTCGACTCAAGAGTAAAATACCTATAGTGAATAAGACAGATAAGTAGTAAATACGCTGCTCAAAAAAATAAAGGGAACACTCAAAGAACACATCCTAGATCTGAATGAAATATTCTCACTGAATACTTTGTTCTGTACAAAGTTGAATGTGCTGACAACATGTGAAATTTGTTGTCAATCAGTGTTGCTTCCCAAGTGGACAGTTTGATTTCACAGAAGTTTGAT
Organism: Erythrolamprus reginae; assembly: GCF_031021105.1. Lineage (NCBI taxonomy): Eukaryota > Metazoa > Chordata > Lepidosauria > Squamata > Dipsadidae > Erythrolamprus > Erythrolamprus reginae. The sequence goes on along the minus strand of NC_091958.1, from coordinate 15,021,612 downwards.
TTACTTGGAGTTATATTGTGTTGTTTAAGTGTTCCCTTTATTTTTTTGAGCAGTATATTTACATTTATAAACATATAGAAATATCCATAAACCTAACGGGTAAAAAAGTAGGTACACATATAAATAGTTTCCTCTGCTTATCTATCTGTTTTTGTGTTCTTTTGAACTTTGTCTATACCAATAGCAATTGATACAACAATTTTTGTGTACACTAACACATTGTATCATTCTATCTCATTTCTACCTTGGAAAAAGTTTTTTATTTTTTTCCACACCAATCACATATGCAATATAATATACCATCAATCTTTAAATATTATACAATAAAATTTTTGAATTTAGTATTCATAATCCATCCAGTGCTACCTCCTGTACATTTAACATCTGGATAAAAAATAACTATTCCAATTTCTTATATGCATTTTAAAAGCTATTAATTAATAGTTTCCTTTAGCTGCTTCTTATCTTATTTCATCTAATCATTTAGGCCCTTATACTTCAATCTCCTCCATTTATCCTTAATATCAATTACATATACTGTATATTTCTTACCATTACTTTTATTGTAATCGCCCTTTAAAAAAGAAAAGAAAGAAACCAGAATTACCAACGGTAAGGACTAAATCTTAAATTTTATCTGTTACATATATCAATTCAAAAGGGGAGGGAAATCCAAATAATTTATCATAAATGTCCCAATTAGCCCAATTAATAATTCCTCTTAGAAAGTAAATAAAAAATAAAAAAATAAAAAAGTAGAGAAGAAAGAAAAGAAAAGAAAAAAGAAAAGTTATTTGTTATTTGTTTCCTTAATTTCTAATTGAGCTTTCAACATCCTAGAAATTGCACCTTATTTCATTCAATATCCTACAGCTTGCTTTTTATGACTCCAAAGAAAGGAAATGATTTAATTACTTCATTATTGTGCACCAAATATGGATTGCAAAGAGCCTGTTTCAGTTTGTCCTTTTAAAATAAGCTCTGCCCCACTTGCTATTGTTGCCCTTAACAATGTTTCGGTCTTTCTTGATGAAAGCAATGTTGTCATTACAATCTACTGCCATTCTTTTTAAAAAAATACTGAGTATTTGATGTTGGTCTTAACAATTCATAGAAGACAATATGGATACATACCAGTGGGTTAAACTCCAATTTTTCTAACAGCTCGAATGCCAGCTTTTCTGAGGAGACACAAAGTCCAATAAACCAAATTCAGGAATAAAATAGCCATTCACTGCAGGTCCAGTCTGGGGTCAAAACAGTAGAAGCAGTTCAAACATCCAGAAGAAAGTAAATACATAAGCAAATAAATACAGAGACAGTCCAACATCCAGACAGCAAGATAAGAACCTAAATTAACAGGTGAAACTCCACTCAAAATCAGTTGGTGCTAATCATGGCTAATTGGCACCAACTGATTTTGGGTGGAGTTTCAACTGTTAATTTTCCACTCAAAAGAAATCCTTTCTGTTACTAATTTACTTAAATATGGAGATTCTCAGTCATCCAAGTCAAGGTTGTCCCAAATGTGCTTTTTAAAGAGGCAACTGGACTTTCTGGTTTTTTCTTTGAAGACGTTTTGCTTCTTATCCAGGAAGTTTCTTCAGCTCTGAACGAGAAGCAAAATGTCTTCAAAGAAAAAAAACCCAGAATGCTCAATTGCCTTTGAAAAAGCACCTTTGGGAGATAGTAATTTACTTATTTAACACTTAACAACTGTGGCAAGAAAGCTCATAAATAATAATAAAAATAATAATAATTTATTGGATTTGTATGCCGCCCCTCTCCGCAGACTCGGGGCGGCTAACAACAATAATAAACACAACATGTACAATCCAATAATAAAAAACAACTAAAAAACCCTATTATAAAACCAAACATACACACAAACATACCATGCATATCTTGTAATGGCCTAGGGGGAAGAGCTATCTCAACTCCCCCATGCCTGGTGGTATAAATGAGTCTTGAGTAGTTTACGAAAGACAGGGAGGGTGGGGGCAGTTCTAATCTCCGGGGGGAGTTGGTTCCAGAGGGCAGGGGCTGCCACAGAGAAGGCTTTTCCCCTGGGGCCCGCCAAATGACATTGTTTAGTCGACGGGACCCGGAGAAGGCCAACTCTGTGGGACCTTATCGGTTGCTGTGATTCGTGCGGTAGCAGGCGGTTCCAGAGGTAATCTGGTCCAATGCCATGTAGGGCTTTAAAGGTCATGACCAACACTTTGAATTGTGACCGGAAACTGATCGGCAGCCAATGCAAGCCACGGAGTGCTGAAGAAATGTGGGCGAATCTTGGAAATCCCACGATGGCTCTCGCGGCTGCGTTCTGCACAATCTGAAGTTTCCGAACACTTTTCAGAGGTAGCCCCATGTAGAGAGCGTTGCAGTAATCGAACCTCGAGGTGATCAGGGCATGAGTGACTGTGAGCAATGACTTCCTGTCCAAATAGGGCCACAACTGGTGCACCAGGCGAACCTGAGCAAACGCCCTCCTCGCCACAGCCGAAAGATGAAGTTCCAATGTCAGCTGTGGATCGAGGAGGACGCCCAAGTTGCGAACCCTCTCTGAGGGGGTCAGTAGTTCCCCCCCTCCAGGGTAAATGGGACAAAATTTAGAAAACAAGCAAAAAAAATCAGCTGTGCCCATAATTCAAGAATTGCTATAGTCTTGAGTTTGTCAAGAAATTAAAGGTTTCCCACACTATTTAAAGAAGGCCTGATATTTCATGAAAAAGAACTTGCTCTTGATATTTTTCTGTTTCCTTGCCTGGAGTCTGATGGAGAATTCGGAGAGCCAGTACTGTCCAACTCAAAATATATAAAGAAAACACTAATTCATAGCTAGTTTATTCATTGGTTACATAGCAAATACAGATAGCAACTTCTGATTTTATAAAAAGGAAATCCTGATTTTTAGAATCATTACAGCAAATGCCAATTCTTTTTTTTTTTTTAATGCATGGCTCAAAAAGTCTGACTCATGGCAGCCAGGCGGTAGGGAAAGCAAGTAGAATGCTTGGCTGCATAGCTAGAGGTATAACAAGCAGGAAGAGGGAGATTGTGATCCCGCTGTATAGAGCGCTAATGAGACCACATTTGGAAGACTGTGTTCAGTTCTGGAGACCCCACCTACAAAAAGATATTGACAAAATTGAACAGGTCCAAAGACGGGCTACAAAAATGGTGGAAGGTCTTAAGCATAAAACTTATCAGGACAGACTTCATGAACTCAGTCTGTATAGTCTGGACTCTGGAGGACAGAAGGGAAAGGGGGGACATGATTGAAACATTTAATTATTTTAAAGGGTTAAATAAGGTTCAGGAGGGAAGTGTTTTTAATAGGAAAGTGAACACAAGAACAAAGGGGCACAATCCGAGGTTAGTTGGGGGAAAGATCAGAAGCAACATGAGAAAATATTTTACTGAAAGAGTAGTAGATGCTTGGAACAAACTTCCAGCAGATGTGGTTGGTAAATCCACAGAAACTGAATTTAAACATGCCTGGGATAAACATCTATCCATCCTAAGTTAAAATACAGGAAATAGTATAAGGGCAGACTAGATGGACCATGAGATCTTTTTCTGCTGCCAATCTTCTAGGTTTCTAGGTTTCTAAAAAGCATTTTTTTAAAAAAAGGCACACTTTTTATGGAACAGGCGGAGTCCATTTTGGAAGGACTGTGCCTGCCATGTGTTTCCGTTCATTTTTAGCCAGCCTAAAGCTTTGTATACAACAGACTTCCTTCCCACAGATTGAAGAATTCCTCTGAGTTTCTAGCTGAAATGCTTTACAGAGGAAACAAGAAAATCCTTTTGTGTTTGAAGCTGGGGTATCCAAAGAATAAGATTCTTTTTTTAAATGGTGGCCATTATAGTGTGATTAAAGTTTTATCAGGTGTGTGTGTGTGTATGCACCTTGTATAAAAAATTGCCAAAATTGCCCTGCTAGTCATGGCTGCTATCTTAACTTTTTTTTTTACTGTAGCTTGCTGACAGTAGTTATTAATGTAGATGCAGGCAAGGCCATTACAGTGATCCCTCGATTTTCGCGATCTCGATCTTCGCGAAACGCTACACCACGATTTTTCAGAAAATATTAATTAAAAAATACTCCACGGTTTTTTTGCTATACCACGGTTTTTCCCACCCGATGACGTCATACGTCATCACCAAGAGTCACTTCTCTGTCTCTTTCTCTTTCTTTCCTGTCATTCTCTGCTTCAATCATTTTCTCATTTCTCTTTTTTTCTCCCCTTTTTTCTATCATTTCTCTCTCTCTTCCTTCCACTCTTCTCTCTCTCTCTTTCTTCCTCTCTCTCACTGTCTTCCTTCCTTTCTCATCTTTCTTTCTCTCTCTCTTTCTCTATCTTGCTTCTTCCTCTCTCACACTCTCTTCCTCCCTCTCTCATCTCTTTCTTTCCTTCTCTCTCTTTCTCTATCTCTCCCCCTCTTGCTCTCGAGCGGCAAACGGCGGCCGGGCGGGCGGGTGAACAGGCGAGCGGCAAACGGGGGACAGGCGAGCGGCAAACGGCGGGCGGGCGGGGTGAACGGACGAACGAGCGGCGGGCGGGCGAACGGACAAGCGACGAACGAGTGGCGGGCGGGCGAAAGGACGAGCGGCGAACGGACGAACGAGCGGCGGGCGGGCGAAAGGACGAGCAGCAAGTGGCGGGCGGGCGGGCGAACAGACGAACGAGCGGCGGGCGAACGGACAAGCGGCAAGATGTTTACTGTATTTTATTTATTTAGATAGATGTTTATCTAATACAGTATTAGTTGCACTTATCTAATATTAGTTGCTCCCCGGCTCCACCATCTGCGCATGCGCAGCCATTGAAAAAAGGGTGCGCATGCGCAGATGGTGTTTTTACTTCCGCACCACTATATCGCGAAAAATCGATTATCGCGAGAGGTCTTGGAACGTAACCCTCGCGATACTCGAGGGATCACTGTATAGTGATTTGCTTTCAAAAACTAAGGGATTAAGCTTTTGCTTACATCCCCTCGTCAACTGATTTAACTGCTATTCATAAAATCATACATCACAATGTACGCCCTGTTAGCGACTACTTCACCTTTAACAACAACAACACAAGAGCACGCAATAGATACAAACTAAATGTAAATCGCTCCAAACTGGACTGCAGAAAATATGATTTCAGCAATAGAGTGGTCAACGCCTGGAATTCACTACTGGACTCTGTTGTTTCCTCTCCCAATCCCAAAACCTCTTTTAGATTTCTCTTTTAGATTTTTATATGTAAAATTGCTATTTTAGATTCTAATTATTAGATTTGTCATTACGTATTGTTTTTATCACTGTTGTGAGCCACCCCGAGTCTACGGAGAGGGGCGGCATACAAATATAATTAATAATAATAATAATAATAATAATAATAATAATAATAATAATAATAATAATAATAATAATAATAACCTTCAACCTTACATTATCTACAATAGATCTCTCCCCTTTTCTAAGAGGTCTGTAAGGGGCGTGCATAAGTGCACCTTTGTGCCTACCGTCCCTGTCCTAATGTCTTTTTATGTTTTCTATCTCTACTTTATACTTATATTATGTTAAATATACTACAATACTACATTTGTATGACCAGTAAAATAAAATAAAAATAAATTTAAAAACTCCCAGAATTTCCTAGCCGTAGTACCCACCCTATGGAACATTCTCTCTCCAGAGATTAAGATGGCCCCAGTTTCATGGTGGCTCAGGGGCTAAGACGCTGAGCTTGTCAATCAGAAAGGTCAGCAATTCATCAGCAGTTTGAATCCCTAGCACCGTGTAAGGGAGTTAGCTCCCGTAACTTGTCCCAGCTTCTGCCAACCTAGCAGTTCAAAAGCATGTAAAAATGCAAGTAGAAAAATAGGGACCACCTTTGGTGTGAAGGTAACAGCATTCCCTGTGCTTTTGACATTTAGTCATGCCGGCCACATGGCCACAGAGATTTATTTTGATTGATTGATTGATTGATTGATTGATTGATTGATTGTATTTATATGCCGCTCACTACAAAATGGACTCAGAGCGGCTAACAGCAGTCATAAATACAATAGCAGTAAAAAAAAGTTATAAAATACAACAATAAAATCTACAGTACAATAAAAAGAACTATAATATCATAAAAACCATACATACTTGCAGTCAATCCTAATTCCAGGCTTGCTGGAAAAGCCAGGTCTTAACAGCTTTCCGTAAGACCGGTAGGGAGGAGATAGTGCGGATCTCTGGGTGCAGTTGATTCTACAAGGTCGGAGCCACCACAGAGAAGGCTCTTCCCTGAGGTCCCGCTAACTGACATTGTTTGGCGGATGGGACCTGGAGAAGGCCGACTCTGTGGGCCCTTACTGGTATGAGGGAGGAGGCAGTCCCATAAATAGTCTGGCCCTGAGCCATTTAGGGCTTTAAAGGTAATAACCAACACCTTGAATTGCGTTTGGAGATGGACTGACAACCAATGCAGCTCACGTAATGATGGAGTAATGCAGGCATACCCGTTATTACATGTGCTGCTACATTTTGCACCAGATGAAGTCTCCAAATGTCTTCTTCAAAGGTAGCCCCATGTAGAGTGCATTGCCATAGTCAAGACAAGACTTGACAACAGTCAAGAGATGTCTTTGGACAACAGTGGCTCTTTGGCTTTGAAATGGAGATGAGCACCGCCCCCTAGAGTCAGGAATGACTATTTCATTTTTCATTTCATTTTATTGGATTTCTATGCCGCCCCTCTCCGTAGACTCGGGGTGGCTAACAACAGTGGTAAAAACAACATGCGACAATCCAATACTAAAGAAGCTAAAAACCCTTATTTTAAAACCAATCATACATACAAACGTACCATACATAAATTGTGGAAGCCTAGGGGGAAAGAATATCTTAATTCCCCCATGCCTGACGACAGAGGTGGGTTTTAAGAAGCTTGCGAAAGGCAAGAAGGGTGGGGGCTATTCTAATCTCTGGGGGGAGTTGTTTCCAGAGGACCGGGGCCGCCACAGAGAAGGCTCTTCCCCTAGGTCCTGCCAAACGACATTGTTTAGTTGACGGGACCCAGAGAAGGCCAACTCTGTGGGACCTAATTGGTCGCTGGGATTCGTGCAGCAGAAGGCGGTCCCGAAGATAACCTGGCCCGGTGCCATGAAGGGCTTTATAGGTCATAACCAACACTTTGAATTGTGACCGGAAACTGATCGGCAACCAATGCAGACTGCGGAGTGTTGGTGTGACTAGCACATATGTACAAGGGGAACCTTTACCTTTTATTTGAAAGGTCACTAGTACTTCCACATTTGATCTTTCCAAACAAAAACTCAAGACATTTAATTTGTCATGTTAATTTTATGGCAAACCATATGTACCTGTTTGGCATCTTTGCAAAAACTGTGCACATTGGCCCTGTGTGTGTTGCTGTGCTATTTCTCCTAACTTGCCTCACTGTTGGGGCTCATGAAAATTCGAGTTCAGCAACTTCTTGATGGAATTTAGAGCATAAACCTTCAAAACGTACCAAAACCTGGCAATAAGCAGTTTGCAAAGCAGAACAGCGTTTATATAGGATGATTGGTGAATCGATTTTACTGCCCGTAAAAATCCATCCGAATCAATATAAGTTTCATTCAAGCTTCAGAAATCATGCAGAAAGGAAAGTTTATCAAGATGCAAACAATAAATTGCATTCCAGCACAAGAGCGGAAATCAACTATCGGTATCCTTCTAAGATAATGGAGTCCTAATGATGTTCTCCAGGGACTTCTGATTTGCAGGTTGTCAAGGAGGCATCAACAAGGAGTGCTCCTTCAAATATCAAAACCTCCATCAGTGTAGAGGAATTGCAGAGTTGATTGTGTTGTGTTTCCTGTATCTTTTTTGGATTGCAATCAATGGAATTGGAATGCAATCAATGGAAAACTAACATCAGTACAAAAAGATGCAATGCAGATTTTAACAGGCGTGTGAATCAGACTGCTTTATTTCACCTACTACAGGGACTTCATCTAGTTGAATTTTTAGTATCAGTTCTTGGAATATTGTCAACTGCAGGAAAATGATCTAAGCATTTGACCTCCAGCATTTGTTAGAAGAGCTACAGAAGCAAGGTTGCTTGCTTGTCTACAGAACACTTTGTATATTTTAATCATCAATACCAAATTACTATTGTACACTGTTTGATTGTCGCTGTTAGCCGCCCCGAGTCTCTGGAGAGGGGCGGCATACAAATCCAATAAATAAATAAATAAATAAATAAATATTCAATGTCATTTTCTTTTGTGTAACAATTTCATTACAGGAAACCAGAGTCAGGCTTACTCTAGGATAAAATTCACCATGAAAAAGGGAAACTGGAAGTGACTCATGGAAGGGCACATTCAAGTTCCTGACAATCACAACTATATTTGCATTTTTTTTCTTTCTTTCTCCTCTGCCTTAGTTTTTGCAAAGCATTGTTCTTTTTTCCTTGCGTTTTTTCTTTCTGTCTCTGTCACACAGACAAAGAAAAATCAAACCAACAAACACAGCTTGTGTTTTAACACCAGGACACTGCTGTGGCAGAGATCCCTGAAGATGGAGAGGCAAGGAGTTGACTAAGAAGTTGGAGAAAGCAAACCCTGGAGGCAGCAGGTTACTGTCTCCAATTTCTTGACTATTCTGGGATAGAGTCTGAAGACAAAAGCCACTCTTTGGAGACTAAGGGCTGCAAGCTAAAATCTCAAAATAATGTCCAAAATAAAATACCCAATCAAAGAAGCAAATTATTTAAGTAGTAAACGTTTATTTTATTTATTTATTTATTTTGTCCAATACACAATGAGGGATTTAGTGGGTATACTGTATATCAATATACACATAGTAAAATACATGATGAAGGTTATAGAGGAGATACTCATAGTAAAATATATCTAAGAAATAATAGAAAAGAAGATATAGGAATAGAACATATCAATGAAAGAATAGAAGAAGAGATATAGGAATAGAGGAAAGGTATAGGAGAATATAGGAGAGCAATAGGACAGGGGACGGAAGGCACTCTAGTGCACTTGTACTCTCCCCTTACTGACCTCTTAGGAATCTGGATAGGTCAACCGTAGATAATCTAAAGGTAAAGTGTTGGGGGTTTGGGGATGACACTATGGAGTCCGGTAATGAGTTCCACGCTTCGACAACTCGGTTACTGAAGTCATATTTTTTACAGTCAAGTTTGGAGCGGTTAATATTAAGTTTAAATCTGTTGTGTGCTCTTGTGTTGTTGTGGTTGAAGCTAAAGTAGTTGCCGACAGGCAGGACGCTGCAGCATATGATCTTGTGGGCAATACTTAGATCATGTTTAAGGCGTCTTAGTTCTAAGCTTTCTAGGTCCAGGATTGAAAGTCTAGTCTCGTAGGGTATTCTATTTTGAGTGGAGGAGCGAAGGGCTCTTATGGTGAAGTATCTGTGGACATTTTCAAGGGTGTTAATGTCTGAGATGCGATATGGGTTCCAAACAGATGAGCTGTATTCGAGGATGGGTCTGGCAAAAGTTTTGTAAGCTCTGGTAAGTAGTGTGAGATTGCCAGAGTAGAAGCTATGGAGATGTTCATGGAGATACTTCACTTCCCATTCAAGAAGCTCCTTTAGTTCCTTTGGGATATTTAGGTAGCAGCCGTTTGAAGCTTGCTGTCCTGTTCTACTACCAACAGAGTGATAACCTTCTAGCTTCAGTTGAGGGCTGTTAGGCAGCTGTTTTCTTGGATAACCTCTGACTGTCCAGCTTAATCATTCGGAATTCTTCTCTTCTTGGACAATAAGTTCCATCAAAGCCAAGCAGCATAAAAGGGAAAGATTTGTTTATACAAACTAAAGATAAGTCAGCAGATGTCTTGTTTCTAGATTCCTGTTTGTTGACCTCAAGCATCTTCTCTTTCACCCAACTAGCCTTTATCCTCAGCAAGCACGGAGTTTGCATAGTCAGTATTTCTTGCTGATGTGGCTTAATCTCAAAGAGCCTGGAGTTTTCTCTTCACCACAATTGCCAGAAAATGTAAAACCTACATTTTTAAAAAGGTAACCACAAACGTAGCATAACAGTAATAAAAGTAAAATAATGTTACCGGGGTATTTTTTTCCCTCTAGTTTTTATTTTAAATATTTAATCCCATGCTTCTATAAAATGCACTCAAAGAAAATAAGAAAGCCAACTTAAATACATTTCTGAAATATAATTTCAATCAAGAATTTATAAGATACAATAGATGCTTTTAAACCATGGAGGAAGTATTTTTTTATATAATATATTTTTATTGTTTACATATAGATATATTGAATACAGTATAATTGTCCTGGCATTCTACTTGCCATGAAACAAAAATAAAATCATGTATATACTATTTTAAAAGGTGCTAGTGTTGTACAGTTATTTCTGAACATCATATTTTAGAATGTCAATTTATGTATCTATCATTCTAATACCTACATTCTTTTGCATTCCAACTACTACCTCGGGTTTCTAATAGTTGCAGAATCTATCAGAAGCATAATATTCTGTGTTAGATGAGGTGAATGGAAAAGGCAGATAGAAGGGGCTTCAAAACAACACCTCTTTATATGACAACTATTTACAACCCAGCATGAGAAATGATGAGAAAAATTTAGTAGTAATAGTAGTGCAGACGTGGTAAATAGTTTTACAGTGTTGAAGGAATTATTTGTTTAGCAGAGTGATGGCGTTTGGGGAAAAAGCTGTTCTTGTGTCTAGCTGTCTTGATGTGCAGTGCTCTGTAGCAACATTTTGAGGGTAGGAGTTGAAACAGTTTATGTCCAGGATGCGAGGGGTCAGTAAATATTTTCACAGCCCTCTTTTTGACTTGTGCAGTATATAGGTCCTTGATGGAAGGCAGGTTGGCAACCATTGTTTTTTCTGCAGTTCTGATTGTCCTCTGAAATCTATGTCGGTCTTGTTGGGTTGCAGAACCAACCCAGACAGTTATAGAGGTGCAGGTGACAGACTCAATTATTCTTCTGTAGAACTGGATCAGCAGCTCCTTGGGCAATTTGAGCTTCCTGAGTTGGCGCAAAAAGAACATTCTTTGTTGTGCTTTTTTGATGCCGTTATTGATGTTAGGTGACCATTTTAGGTCTTGAGATAACTTTTTGATATAACACCTAGTAATAATAATCAAGGTGGATTTTTGCTCTTGGTAAGATCACATCATGAATCCATCAAGACCCCAAGAGTGCATTTTCTCAGCAGTAGCAGCTGCCCTCCCCCCTTCTACTCTGATTAAGGCTCCAGATTAAAAACATAAAACTAATACAAATAATCTGTTTCATATGCTTAATTTGTGAGAAACCAAAATTAAGGAATCATGGGAAAAAATAAAGGACTTTGTAAAAACTAAAGCAGTGGTGGGGGGAAATCTCTAAACTTTCCAAAAAAAAAAAAAGAATATATAAGTGGCTTTCTGAAAAAGTTATCATGAATAGCTTGAGAAGGTCTTAAAGAAGTCCGTAAGATTTCTCAGCCAAGAAAACACAAAAATGCAAAAAAAAAAAAAAAGTTGCATTCCACCCTTTCTAAATTTTCACAATCCCCATTCTCAGCCTCTGGCTTGAGAGTTGTGTTTTTGTTAGCAAACGGCAACTGAGTTCTCTCCATCCTGTTCTCTACGTCTTACTTGTTGGGAAGGTGATTAAGAGAATGACCCCAAATGTTATCTCCTTCCTCCACTCTTCTCTTTGTAACATTAATAATATCAGAACAATAACAGGATGTACAGACTCAACAGAGGGGAAGGGCTGATTTCCCAGCTGTAGACCCCTTGGCAACAAGGAACCTGGTCACTCCCTGAATTGCTTCATGCAGTCAAATCACTGATTTTACTTTATCCAATACTATTCTCATGACTTGATCTAGAGGGTGCTTAGAGAAGGTCGCAATCGCCAGAATCTTTTCAAATTGTGATAAAAAGGAAGCCAGGTAAGAAACACAAGAGTATTTCTGGATTTTTTTAACCCAGTAATCAATTTTTTTAAACCCAGTAATTGACAGCTGTGTTGCTTATTTGCCAAAATTAGATGACCCAGAGTCTCTCCATAGGATATTTTGTAGACCTGTTGCCAACCAACTTTCTGGTTATTTTACCTGCGATCAAGGTGTTACCTTACCAGAGGCACCTTAACTTTTACTGGAGGCTTTCCAATTGAAAAACAATAGGAAGATAATAGGAAACTTTGTGGTTTAAGACAAGAAATTTGAGGGCTAGTTGTTACATTGAAAACCCAAGCTATTGTACTCAAAAAATTCAAAAAAACTTTTAGCAAAACCTCATAGGTTTTCTCAGATACCTTACGATGTTTTCATGAAAACTGATGTTTTGTTTTCTGGAGATCAACCAAATTTACACTGAATATTAGCAATGAATATTTAAAAGATTGAATTTATTTATTTATTTTATCTCCAAAATATGTGGCGTAGGGAGAATAGTAATAAAACTAGTCTTACACAGTCCCATTTATATTCGTTTCCTTACTTTTCTCCACTCAATATTCCCATTTATGGAGGGGAAATTGTAGAAAATTGGGGGGGGTATCTCTCCAGCTATCTCGGGATGATTTTCCAATTTTGAAAGGCCTCTATGTTAAAAAAAACCTTACAAACCTTTACATTTTGAATGTAGTTAGCCATTCTCTTTGAGCTGGATTCCTTCACTAAGATAAGGGTTAATTTCAGTTCTAAGCCAGCTCTAGAATTCTGTTATTTGTATTTCATGTGATTCTGTGAGCTGAGCTGGGTACTTTAGTCACTGAGCAAAAAGTACATTTATTACTTACTATAAGATTATGGACTTCAGCTATAGTCTTAAAAACCAGCCAAAAAATTGTCATGATGTCTTTGCCATCTGCCAATGTCTAAGAATTTTTGAATGGGAGAATAATTTGTACTCAGCAATTCAGGAAAGCTATTCCTAGTTCTTAGGAGAAGATTATATAATTTGCCATGTTTGAACTTTACATATGAGATTTGCAAGAGCTATTCTTCAGTTTATATGTCCTACACATTTCTTTATTATAACTTACCCATTTTTTTTATGGTAACTTAACAAAAAAAAAACCACCCAGGAGTTTGATAACCTATTTTCTGACTAGCACATTTTATTAAAAGTTATAACCTTTTCCGAGTTAAATGTCTATGGAGATTCTATGGAGGTTACAAGCGGTGTGCCACAAGGGTCTGTTCTGGGTCCTATTCTTTTTAATATGTTTGTGAGTGACATAGGGGAAGGTTTGGTAGGGAAGGTTTGCCTATTTGCCGATGACTCTAAAGTGTGCAATAGGGTTGATATTCCTGGAGGCATCTTTAATATGGTAAATGATTTAGCTTTACTAGATAAATGGTCAAAGCAATGGAAACTGCAGTTTAATGTTTCCAAATGTAAAATAATGCACTTGGGGAAAAGGAATCCTCAATCTGAGTATTGTATTGGCAGTTCTGTGTTAGCAAATACTTCAAAAGAAAAGGATTTAGGGGTAGTGATTTCTGACAGTCTCAAAATGGGTGAACAGTGCAGTCAGGCGGTAGGGAGAGCAAATAGGATGCTTGGCTGCATAGCTAGAGGTATAACAAGCAGGAAGAGGGAGATTATGATCCCGCTATATAGAATGCTGGTGAGACCACATTTGGAATACTGTGTTCAGTTCTGGAGACCTCACCTACAAAAAGATATTGACAAAATTGAACGGGTCCAAAGACGGGCTACAAGAATGGTGGAAGGTCTTAAGCATAAAACGTATCAGGAAAGACTTAATGAACTCAATCTGTATAGTCTGGAGGACAGAAGGAAAAGGGGGGACATGATCGAAACATTTAAATATATTAAAGGGTTAAATAAGGTCCAGGAGGGAAGTGTTTTTAATAGGAAAGTGAACACAAGAACAAGGGGACACAATCTGAAGTTAGTTGGGGGAAAGATCAAAAGCAACATGAGAAAATATTATTTTACTGAAAGAGTAGTAGATCCTTGGAACAAACTTCCAGCAGAATTTAAACATGCCTGGGATAAACATATATACATTCTAAGATAAAATACAGAAAATAGTACAAGGGCAGACTAGATGGACCATGAGGTATTTTTCTGCCGTCAGACTTCTATGTTTCTATGTTTCTATTCTCAGTCATCCACATCATAGGTTTTGCAAAGGTGGGTTTTTCCCCCTAAAACCAACTGGACTTTAAAGAAAGACCAGTTGCCTTTTGAAAAAGCACCTTTGGGAGTTTTGTGAATTGCCACTCACCTTAGAAAGCTTTTTGGTAAGTGAAAAATAATCCTCAAAATGTTGTACCTTCCAAATCAACTGTTTTTCCTTTTCAGACATTTCCCCTCTTTCTTTTGTCCTTCCACTCCAATCTTTTCATGGGGTAAAAAAAAAGAGAGAGAGAAACTCTACAATCTGATGTAGACAACACTAAACTGTAAGGTCCCTTGTTTGTCTTTGGTTAGATGCCATGTCTAGATATGGTATTAACATTTGGGGGTAAATCATGATGAACGAATATATTTATTTATTTTATTTTATTTTATTTTATTTATTTATTTATTTATTTATTTATTTATTTATTTTGTCCAATACACAATGAGGGTTTTAGTGGGTATATATCTATATACACATAGTAAAATACATGATGAAGGTTATAGAGGAGATACTCATAGTAAAACATATCTAAGAAATAATAGAAAAGAAGATATAGTAATAGAACATATCAATGAAAGAATAGAAGAAGAGATATAGGAATAGAAGAAAGGTATAGGAGATATAGGAAAGCAATAGGACAGGGGATGGAAGGCACTCTAGTACAGTTGTACTCGCCCCTTACTGACCTCTTAGGAATCTGGATAGGTCAACCATAGATAATCTAAGGTTAAAGTGTTGGGGGTTTGAGGATGACACTATGGAGTCCGGTAATGAGTTCCATGCTTCGACAACTCGGTTACTGAAGTCATATTTTTTACAGTCAAGTTTGGAGCGGTTAATATTAAATTTAAATCTGTTGTGTGCTCTTGTGTTGTTGTGGTTGAAGCTGAAGTAGTCGTGGACAGGCAGGACGTTGCAGCATATGATCTTGTGGGCAATACTTAGATCTTGTTTAAGGCGTCTTAGTTCTAAGCTTTCAAGACCCAGGATTGTAAGTCTAGTTTTGTAGGGTATTCTATTTCGAGTGGAGGAGTGAAGGGCTCTTCTGGTGAAGTATCTTTGGACATTTTCAAGGGTGTTAATGTCTGAGATGCGATATGGGTTCCAAACAGATGAGCTGTATTCGAGGATGGGTCTGGCAAAAGTTGCCATCCTGGGTTTGTGAAGTATCGCTTATTCAGAAAGAAAGTTTGATGAAATGGGTGAAGCCAATCCAAATGTTGGCTGACCATGATAGTCTCTTACGACAAGAGAAGGAAGATGAAAAGGAAAAATGCGTTCATGTTGTAGACTTCATATTGCAGCGCCATATTGCCAATCCCTCTTATTTTGTTTTATTTATTTGCTGCATGCTTTCGTTTGGTTTGCCTCAGCTCGGATGCCTTTGTTCAGTAGACTAAACACAAATTAGTTAATGACATTTTAGTCTAGTCTGTTGTGCAAATCCATCTTGAATGATCAGTTTATGGTTCGTGGAAATCCAGATAATTAAATGCTAAGTACTTTTTGAGCACTCTAAAACAAGACCTTGATTGTTATCTTGTGTCATTTTTAATAATCTGTGGACAAAATGTACAGGTTTGTGAAGAAAATAGATTGACTCCACCTGCTTAGATATAGAGCTAAAGCCATGAAGTGTGAGACTGATGTGTACCATCATCCATTGGAGTTTACTAGCCAACTTTAGCCTGGTTACTTTCCCTCTCTCATTTTAACCTGAGATTATTGTTGTTTGGGGAAGAAAATATAAACCATGCAGAAAAACAGGCATCAATATTGAAAGGCCCTCTTAAATGAAATGATTAAAGGCCCAGGACAGGAGCTTTATTTCCCTCCACATCTGGTTAAGCTGCGGCAGATAAAATAAACGCTAGACTCAGGGGAAATTCACCTAAACAATTAACAGCTTTGGAGGGATTTGCCAAACTGGATAACCTGTTCTCATATCCTGCTTTTGTTGAAGCGAGTTGTTGTAATGGAAAACAGGATATACGGTGTGTGTGTGTGTGTATGTGTGTATATATATATATGGATTTCTATAGTCCTTTAACCTTTAGAAGTCCTTTGTGATTGATTGCCTTTGCTGAATTGTAAGAACATCAGATACTGGTTTGAAAAGAGAGTGGGGTGGGGGGAAACTCTTCTCTACCTTCACTCTCGCAACTGGGGGGGAAGGCATAAATTGCTTAAGTTAACAAATGCAATGCCCTTGCTAGCATTCTTCTCTGAGAACAAAGGAAAGGTTATTGGCTTCTAGCTGTAGATTCTTCTCAAAGCGGTTCTCTCCAAAGCAGATCCCTGGACAAGGAAGGTTTTTAGGAAAATTCAAGTTGCCAAGTTGCTTGTTTATTCTTTCTTCCTCCCACACAAATATCATAACTGAATGAAAAATCAATCTGTAGGAGAAAACGCCTCTTCCTTTTTTGAGCTCCCAACCCTATCATACAGCACAGGAGAAAGCGCCCTGGCTAAGCTTATACAGGATCTAAGCAGACCTGAAATGAATCTGTGAGGGTACGAGAAGAAAATAGTCCCATCACATCCATTGTACAGATTGTCCCATCACATCCATTGTACAGATTGACTACATCAGATTGACTACATCCATTGTACAGATTGACTACATCAGATTGACTACATCTATTGTACAGATTGACTACATCAGATTGACTACATCCATTGTACAGATTGACTACATGATGGCGAATCTTTTTTCCCATGGGTGCATGCGCGAGTGCCCCCACCCATAATTCAATGCCTGGGGAGGGTGAAAACAGCCTCCCCCTGGAGGCCCTCTGGAGGCTAGAAATGGCTTGTTTCCCAACTTCTGGTGGGCCCAGTAGACATGTTTTTCAGCCTCCCCAGGTTCTTGAGGCTTCCATGGAGCCTGAAGAGGACAAAAATACCCTCTCTCATTCCCCAGAGGCCTTCTGTAAGCCAAAAACACCCTCCCATAGCCTCTGTGTGAGCTAAAAATCACTGGTCAGCATGCACATGCATGTTGGAGCTAAATTAGGGCAATGGCTGGTATGCCAGCAGATATGGTTCTGCATGCCACCTGTGGCACCCGTGCCATAGGTTCACCAACACTGGACTACATTATCCCCTCCAGAACATTATAGAAGAGCTAGAACGAACTAATGCAAGCCCACCTGTTTAGTTTTAGCAGCATAGATCGCAAATCAAAACATGTACACAAAAATATAGATAGATAGTCCTCACTTGATGATAATAATTGGGGCTTGGAGTTTTGGTCATAACTGGCTATAATTTATTATTTATTGATTGATTGGATTTATATGCCACTTCTCTCCGAGGACTTGGGGCGGCTTACAACATATAATCATTAAATGCAACAGTTGTAACTTTGG